>NC_090900.1:12275984-12575984 GCF_040956055.1 Brachionichthys hirsutus | reverse complement strand
AAATATCTCCACAACTCAGACAGCTTTAATGTCTGAAAGGGGGGGGGGGGGGGGTCCAGGGTCCGGATGAGCCAATCACTTCTCTGTTTAACAGGAGCGCAGCCACGAACCTCCATGTTTAGCAGCTCTAGGGTTAATGAGACTTACTTTGGTGATTTGTTAAAGGACAGGCCTCTGGGAATAAACTGGGTTCTATAAAATGAAACCGGTCATATCGTCACGCTGAATACTTTTCCATATGTGCCATAAGTGTTACAATACACAATCAAATACAGGGATTTCATGAAAATATTGTTGAATAGCAAAAATTATTTCAGAAGGCCCACAGTGTCGTCGTTTTACTTCCTTCTCCGGGCCCGCTGCTGAGAGTCACTGCCAACCGGGACGGCACTGAATCCCGGACAGAGAATAACGCGAGGTCGGGGCGGATACATAGAACAGAACAGTTCCTCACATTTAATTTTGGAAATATAATTAGAACCTGTAAAAATCCATTTTGAGGTTTATTTTCACTGTTTCATTCATTTCAGATTTTTAAGGCGGACATTACTCCAACAACGAGACAATAAACGTTAATAGGCATCAACAATTCCTCTATTTAAATCGGGCAAACCGCCATTATTTGTAACCATTTTTATTAGTAGCGTTCTGATCATCCATAACAACAAATGTTAATTAAATGAACTTCAAACAGACGCTCATAAATAAATTCGGTGAGAGAATGCGGTGAGAGAAGTCCAGGTGTGAAATGGGACGGCCTGTCAGTCAGTGGATGGAGCTGCTGTTCAGGCCTGTGTCCTCTAATCAGTGCGCTGCTCACACACTTTGCTCACTTTGTCTATAGATGTTATCAACACGTGCGCGTGACAGACGTGTACATCAAGTCCTAAAGCAAAATTACATCTCATCAATATATGTATGTACCGATTTTTATGGCACACGCTGACAGGTGAGGCGTTCAAATGCGTCTGTTGTTCTCAACACAATGTTGACATGCAGCTATTTGTACATTTTATTAGCGCCTCTACCTGCTGCTTTGTTCACGCGTGGTTCGACTCTTACTCACTCCGATAGAAAAATGCATTTGAGTCGTATCCACGTGAAGCTTTGAGTTTCATGAATGAAACGATTTGTTTTTCCGTCGCTCCCTCTACTTCTACATTGCTCTTAAAATTACGAATCTATTTTTACGCGCTTGCGCGTGCGAGTGCAAGCTCCTTGTGTGTTTTTCCGTTCCACGTTGCAGGTATAGAAGTCGGCCTTGTGTGTTCAGACGCGCAGCTTTGAACGCCTCCGCCGCGCTCTGGCTGCCGCTCAGGCCTGCGAGCGCATTCCAACACAGTCCCTTCCTATTTTGATCCGCTGCTGTATTTTGTCTGTTATCACCTGAGCAGGCCTATTTACAAAGGAGGCTTCCGACTTGGCAGTGATGAAGTGAGCCGGCTTGGATGGCATCACATCTGATAAAAGTCACACACTGGCAGGAACACGTCGTCTTGGCGATGGTTTGCGCTGGTTTTGACTGCGCCATGGCTGATATGTTTTATGGCACACGGCAATTCAATGTGCGCAGGCCACATGGGGTGCGTCTCCCTTCTGTGAATAAATGGAGTGCTCCAAGCGTAAGTTACAGCTTCATTTCTAACCACCTCGATCTGTTTTTCCAGCTTCATATTTGTTTTAACTAACATATTGCAGTGGTTTATTTACGTGCCATAAACCTCCCGTGGAGAAACATCCAAGACTAATCGGGCTAATCCTCAGGCGGCTTTGTCCCATTAGAACCCCGCTGGAGCCTTCATATATAAATGCATTAACTCCGGTGTAAATTAGACTAAACGGGCTTTTCCGCAGCTCCAACCAAACACATCTTTGGTTGCTGCGAGCTGAAGCTGAACCTCGATGGGCTGAGAACCCACAAGGTGACAGAGGAGCGCCAGGCGGAAAGGTCAAGTCCAGCTCCGGTCTGAAGAGCCACGTGTGTTTATTGTGTTTACTGACTGCGTTTTTAAAAGTATTTGTATTTCTTTTTGTTTATTATAAAAAGTTAAAGGGATGCGTAAATCTCAGATGGAGATTTTATTCTATAGAGATGGATGGATGGATGTGAAAAAGAGACAAAAGAAGACATTTTCTTAAATATAAAATCTGATATTACTATATTTCATCATGAACAATAACTTGGTACGTATTTGTCTTTAATTGAATTACAAACAATATCAATGTTTATCTGACTCAGAAACGTTTCAAACTAAACCAGAAAATGTTGAAAGGACTTATTAAATATTCGAGTTTAACGTGTGAAGTCATGCATTGCGTATTTGCGCGCGGCTTTGATGCTCCAGTCGAACTCAGCTATAAGCTCGGGCTGATTTTGGACTTTTCTTTTACACGGGCTCGTCGTTAACTGCAGAAGTAAAGCGCACTTTGAAGTCGGGCTTTGAGTTCAATTCAAACGCCTGACGCAGTATTACTGAAATAAAACCAGTTCAGAGCGCAGTGGCTCAGAGGAGGCGTGGATCGCGCTCAGGTTTGACATTCTCGTAGCAGCAGTAGCTTCTCCTCGAGCCTCAAGGCAGGACTCAGACGACACCAGCCCGCCACCGAGCGGAGGAGAAACAAGGGAAGCGCGCTCTCTCTCTCTCTCTCTCTCTCTTCTCTGGATGAACTGTGTTTTGACACCAGGACGTGTTTGGGGGGGGGGGTGTCATCAAATGATTGTGAGCTCAGAGGAGTCTCCACAGTAGTCGCGGGGATACTTTTTAAGAGCAGTCTATACCCAGGCTCTCGCGCAGACGCGGAGCGCCGGTGGCGGAATGTGAAAACCCCTTTTTGGCGCATGTTCTTCTCTATTGCGCGGAGCCTTCTCCTGCTTTCTGCGCGGTCGGAAAGCGGAGGAGAAGGAGGAGGAGGAGGGCCAACGTTTCCCGACTCGATCTATTGCCTATGGACGACAGCGGTCCCCTCTCTCCAAAGGCAAATGCGTTCAGTATTGCCTCCCTGATTTCGGCTGCCGAGCAAGCAGGAAACGCGGCGCTTTACAAACAGAGCCTCGGCCGCGACGCGCCAGACCTGCAAAACCAGAGTTCCTTTAAAATGCACTACAGCACTGTCACCCGGGAAATGGAAGGTAAATGTGTCTGTTGATGCCCCTCGAGCTGTTGGAGCTGCATGTCCACGACGCACGTTTAAATCAATGCGCAAAGCCGTTTGTGTGGGCGCGTTGTTTGGAATGCATTAGTATGGAAGTGCAATATTGTAAAATGAAACTATGGCACGGTTGAGCCACTGTATGAAAAAGAACGCAAACTCACTCCTATATAGGAGAAGTGTGTCTACAAAGCAACCGGGGGGGGGGGGGGGGGTCCCCCATTCCAAACCCCGAACGCGTTGGACAAAGAGTCAACTTTAATTCCTGGATATCGCATTGAAAATGAAGCCAGAGGGAGGAGGGATTACACTGGCACCCTGCGCGTAATGGTGAAAACAGACCATAATACGCACGTAAAGCGCAGTAGGGGGTGTATATCCCATCCATATATCTATTTGTCCAATAACAGGAGAGCAACAGTCACCTGTTGCTTGTTTATTTGTTCATGTAAATCAACCTGTGTTTACCCTAAGCTGCTCTTTTGTTTGTAAACGGGGGGGGGGGGGTGATACCCTTATCCAAAAGTTAAATGGGTGCCGGAAAGCCCATTAAAAAGGGGCGCGCTTCTCTGTCAATCAGTCTCGTCCCAGGGCGAGGAAAAGGCGCATTACCTGCAGTTCCTTATCTAAATAGAAATAAGAACCGGTTTTATCGCAAAGGGGAGGCCCTTGCGTCAGATAAGAGAGGCGACGCATAGCTGCAGTGTAACACACAGTGTAACACACAGTGCAACACACTGCAGCAGCGCAGCAGCGCACAGCAGGAGCCGCTCGGAGCGCCAAAGATCCGAAGCAAAACCGGACTCGGCCTCGCTCGAAGCTTGTTTTCGATTCTCCGAAAGAACCGCAGATCTTTTTCTTCACCATTCGGAGGTTTGGTATTTCGATCATAGTGCGCTGGCGGTGGATACAACCTCCGGGATTCATACGCAGCACAGTCGGAAACCTTTATACCGAACGGACTGCGTTTATGCGTAATACGCTCGACTGGAGACTTCCTAATTCTGCGTCTGTTTTATTCCCCGACTTAAATACATATTTGGTAAATCCAGTTTTTTGGGGATGATTTCAGCCATATCCAGTCCGTGGCTGACGCAGCTGTCCCATTTTTGCGATGTTGCAGCCTTCACGACGAGCAGCCTGAGCAGCCTGAACACCGCGGGGGGGTACCACCTCTCTCCATCCCCCGGGGACCCGTACAGCCAGCATGAGTCCCACTTCGAGCCTTGTCCCGCCGCCCAGCACACCTACAGCTACCCGGGCACGAACCCGAGCCAGGCCCCGCCGAGTGACGGCGGAACTCCAAACTGCTCCTCGTCTTCCTCCAACTCCACGCCGAACGGCAAAACGATCGTGAAGAAGAATCCCAAGGTGGCCAACATTAACGTCCAGCTGGAGATGAAAGCTTTATGGGACGAGTTTAATCAGCTGGGCACGGAGATGATCGTCACCAAGGCCGGAAGGTGAGCAGAGTCTGCAAAGATGGACATAGTTTGTAGATTAAAAGTACATTACGCGCCTGTATAAATGTCGGGCGTTTATGTTGATGAAACAATGAAATTATTCATCATATTTAGTTTAGCCTTTTTACATGGGCTATTAATAGCTTATTATTTAAACGAAAAACTATACGCGGATTAAAGAGTTATTTTAAATATGTATAGTTTTTTCTTCTTAAGAACTGTATGCACACGTTTTTCATGCCGGAAACTCTCTGGTGTCTTTCTTTTTTATAAAACAGTGTATTTATTTATAATCCTGTCCTGCGCATTTAGGAATGAAAAGAATACAAGCTAAATTAAAGCAACTAAAAACTGAAATTAGTGTCAGTGCATTTGAAAGTATATTTACTTAAACTCAAACAGTCGTTTGCTGTTTTAAAGCGCGTGTACGTGTGTGTTTTGCGCATGCATGCAAGCAGCCACCACCACATTGATCCTGGATTTCGTGAGTGTCACTTCCAGGCATCAGATCGGTTCGGTTTCATTCCAGCCTTTGCATTATACTTTTGTTTTAATTATATGATCCTCGTTGTGGGAGTGTGTGTTTCTGCAGCCTTAGGACGATCCATTTAACTAACAGAGATTACGCAAATATTATAAAGTAAAAACAGAATATATACATTTTGAGGGGTTTTTTCGGTGTTTCCTTTTAATAGTTTTACGCTGCTTGAATCCTCGGGCACAACCGAAAACGTGCGGGCTTTGACCTGTGACCCGCATTGAACGCAAATATAATGTTACACTTGCGTTACTTCTAACCATTAAATGTTAACTATTACAGGTGCATGTGTCTGTCAATGTAGTGTTTAATGCATTGCATTGTAATAAAATAAAGAGGTATGAGATAATTGATTAAATCCTGAACGTGCAGCGTAAATCTTCCCTCTGCGCTGTCTGACAGGAGAAAGGCGAGCTGCCTGGAGCTCCTTCAGCCTCACCTACCCACAACACTGACGTTAATTGAGCGTTGATTTTAAGATCACTTTCACTGATTTGGCGGATTACTCAACTTTCAGCAAGTGATTTTCAGAGTAACATATATCGGTGATATAGCCATGATTTAAGAAAAAAATCACAGCAAAACTGAAGGTTTAAAAATATACTGTCACTAAGTTTAAAGAAAATATTTATTTGGATATGAATATCCAGAGAGCATTGCTTCTAAAATTGTATTTTCCGAATCTAATTCTTGATATTTTATTACGATGATGAAAGGTGAGACTCTCTGGAGGATAATGTCACACACCCCAGTGCGTTTTGTGTGTCTCCTTTATTTATTTGGGACTCATCAAAAACGCAAACGCAAAGGAGTTAGAGGGTCAGGGTCAGAAATCACAACGGGGAACGTAAAAGGCAACAAACGCAAAGCTCCTTTCAGCCAGTGTGAAGCGTCTGTGTTTGTTGTCCCGCTTTGGATTAATTAGATATTGACTTATTTGATTAATTCAAAAATAATTAATTCATGCGCACACGCACGCATTGGAAACATTTCAAATTGAAATCAGTTTTTTAACTGCAGATTGTTTTCTTTCTCAGGAGAATGTTTCCAACATTCCAGGTAAAGATTTTTGGGATGGATCCCATGGCGGACTACATGCTCCTAATGGACTTCCTACCTGTAGACGACAAACGTTACAGGTAACGTTTTTGGATGGAATCTGACTACCGAAACAAACACAGGCCACTCAACATTGATCCGATTCGTGGACTGCGCTTCAGCGCTCACACTTTGCACTGTTTAAATGTCTTCGCAAAAAAACACCCTGTAATTAGATCATCATTAGCGAGATAATAATAATAATAATAATAATAATCCTATCAAAATGGATTTAATGAATGTTTTGAATGAAACATGGACACATTGTTTCCACAATTATTATTGATCATCATGCGTAAAAGACATAGGTGATTATAAGTCCTATTTTTCATGTCCCTTCAGGTCACGCAAACGCTCGCTGGAAAATGTTGTATGCGCGTGCAGGGGACGTTTACTGACGTGGATAACGTCGGGAAAACGAAACCCCGGTGTCTAATGAATTTTCTTTCGGTCTCACAGGTACGCTTTCCACAGCTCATCGTGGTTGGTTGCCGGTAAAGCTGACCCTGCCACACCGGGCAGGGTCCACTATCACCCGGACTCTCCGGCCAAAGGCGCGCAGTGGATGAAGCAGATCGTCTCCTTTGATAAACTCAAACTCACCAATAACCTGCTGGACGACAACGGCCATGTAAGCCCGCGGGTGGAAATACACAAGCAGAAAAAAACTTGCGTAAATTATAGGCTTGCACGAGTTTGACTGAGACGCATAATGTAGCCTGCCTGGTTTCATATTTTACCGGCATATTAAAAACCCATAAACGCTCTATTTAGACACATTAAATCTGAGCAGAGCGATTACTGGCGCTGAGGAGATGAGCAGTTTTGTTCGATACACTTATTAAACCTTGATATTCAGACTCCCACTAAGATGCTGCCAAAAGCTGATCCCAAAACCACGAAATGGCACACGGGCAACACCAGGCGTCACTCCAGCAATGACGACAAGGAAGTGGAATATTTCACCAGTGGAAATTATTTCTGCATGCCCTTCCTGCTTGATATTTCACTCTGCCGACGGCTTTCCGCGCGTCACAGTAAAATCAGAAAGATCAGGGATCAGGGGGTCGGGAGTGCTGGAAGGTGACGGGACAAACGGGGAGGCGCGCTCCCGAGGCCTGAAATGAGTTAATGCGAGATTATTTGAAATTAGAAACACGCAAAAAAAAAAGAAAAAAAAAAAAGCCTTTTCAAATGTGAAAACGTTGAAATTGTGTGCCTCTGTTTATGTCTTATTACACATTATACTCAGGTGAATTCTGATTTTTAACTTGATTTACCAAAACGTAATATCATTTTAACATTATAGATACACTATTAGAAAAGAGATCACAGTTTTAACAAGAATAATAATTCAAAACAAACTTCTATAGGTGCAATTAATCAAACGGTCCTATTTGTTTTTTAATCTATTTTATTTCTATATTTTTACCTGTGCATGAAACCATCCTAATTCTTTTAATTGGTTATGATGTTAATTTTGATCAAATTATAAGATAGAAAATAACTGACCTGCGCAGCGGGGTCTTCGATCTGTCAGCACGGGTACTTTATTATTAATCATAATTGTTGTTTTCCTGTATGAGTTCTGATGAATCCTCTGGTTATCACAGATTATTCTGAACTCCATGCACCGGTACCAGCCCAGGTTTCACGTGGTCTACGTGGACCCCCGAAAGGACAGCGAGAAATACGCAGAGGAGAATTACAAGACTTTCGTTTTTGAGGAAACCCGCTTCACAGCGGTGACAGCGTACCAGAACCACCGGGTAAGCAGCCTGATGGCCCCGGAAAGCGTAAACCGAGTATATATGTGGCTCAGTGTGAAGGTTAAATATTTGCGATGCCACGAGAAAGGATAGACCATAATGTAAAACCATGCTCATACATAAATACAATGAAAAGTTTGGTTATTCTGCGCTATAGACTTAAGTTCGAATGCGCACCTTTGAGTGTTTCCTGCGCGTAAATTTGAGCTCCTTCTCTGCGCACTCCCTGCTGTTATCCATCCGCCTGCGTGCGCTGAGCTCCTTCTCTGCGCACTCCCTGCTGTTATCCATCCGCCTGCGTGCGCGTTTTATTGATTCAGAGTGAAACCAGTTTACAGTAATCAGCAGTTTAGCAGTAACTGTAGGAGTCACTGCATTTAGGACAGATGATAGGGGGGGGGGGGGGGTTATACAAGTGCAGTGTTATACAAGTGCAGAGATAATCATAATACAGTTCTGCATTAACTGGTCATTGCGTTATGATTACGCAGCTGTCGTGTTTGCCTGCGTGACGCAGCGCCGACGTTTATTCGATGCTGTGTTCTGGATTTCAGATCACGCAGCTGAAGATTGCCAGCAACCCTTTTGCAAAGGGCTTCAGGGACTGTGATCCGGAGGACTGGTGAGCGGCCGCACTCTCACTCCACGCGGTGTAAAACACGCCAGGGCGCATTTACAAGACAGATCTTTTGCGTTTGACTTATACAGGTGTGGGTGGAGTAGGTGCACAAAGGGCCACGATGAGAGGCATGGAATTTAGGAATCACTTCAGTCAACTGAGACAAATGACCAAACAGTGTTGTAATTGTCACACTAGAGTAAACCCCACCCATCTGGTGGATCAGGCAGTGGAACGCGAAGCTATTGGCTATTTTTCCTGTAAAGAATTAACTGAAGCCGTTTCAAGTTTGTGGGATTTGTTAATTATTTAGAATTACTGTCCGCTCTGAGTCGTGTAATTGTTCGCTCTGCTTTTCAGTCTTTGTAAACTGAGAGCCCGTCAATAAGTAAATGCTCGTTTCATGCACCGGTGTGAATTCTATCATTTTAACATAAAATAAAGAAATTGTGCATTTGTCATTCATTAGATGAGAATGTAACTGAATCCACTCTCCCTGTTCCAGGCCCAGGAATCACAGGCCAGGCTCTCTGCCAATAATGAGTGCCTTTGCCAGAACAAGAAACCCAATGTCGTCGCCCCCTCAGCACAACGGCACGGAGAAAGGTCTGCAGCTCGATCTTTGTTTCATCAAATCTAAAATAACAGAGTCGCTTTGCCTTGGTCGAGCCTTTAGGAGAGAACTGTGGGCACATTTCACCTCATTTATCACTCACAGAATCAGATCTATTGTTGTTTCTATCGTTAAAAACACTAAATTGAATTCAGTTAGTGTCATTTACTGTAAATAGACTTTCTGTCTTGCATCATCGAGACTGACAATTTTATTTATTCATCAAATCGTAATTTGATCAAAGAAAGACAAATCCTTCAATCGATCTCAAGAAATATAATAAGCTATAGTTTATGGGTAAACTATTTATCAGTTTATTACAAAATATTTTTGAGTAAAACAATCTTTATGAATAATCGGAGACCAGACAATAATCATGTACATTTGTCAGAGTTTGAACACAGATTTCAGAAACCTACAGCTGCTTGTAAAACAGCACAAAACTATAGACACGATCACTGCTAATACAAATATACCCACCCTGCTGTTACAAAGTAAGTATAATAATAACCTGGTCATCCTCATATCTCTTCCGGTACAGAGGACAACAGGCGGGAATATGACCGAGACCCCAACGGGACCCCCATACACGCCGACCCAGCTCATCATCTCATGTCCCGGGTCCTCAGCCCTGCCTTGCCGGTCCCTGGAGGCCTCCATGCCGTCCCGCTCACCAGCGGACGACCCAGCCCTCCTCACGACCTTCGGTCAGAACCCCATGCTCTACCCCCCGACACCCTGCACCACCACCCTTACAAGTACCCCACCACCTACGAACACTACCTGGGAGCCAAGACCAGGCCGTCGCCCTATCCTTTACCCAGTATCAGAGGACACACGTACCACCACCACATGAACCCAGCCACGGCTAACATGTACTCTGCCACCAGTGGCCCCTCTAACTATGACTACGGGCCCAGATAATGACTACCCTCCACCGGGGCCAACAGCGCACGGCACTGTAGGAACGGACACAGGCAGGGAAGGCAACACAGTCCTGTCTATCGATGACTTTTGCATCCTGCAGGGTGCGTTCACCGGATGAAGCTCCCATCTGCTGGATAAACCCTGGTGTATTTATTCAAAGGAAATGCCTCTTCCTTAAGCACAGGCACCTGCTCCGAGTCCTTGAAGAGGTCCGCTTTGACATTTGTTCACAAATGGCATAAGCGCCACACCCGGGCACCTCCCGCCTGAGCGGTCAGACATTGAGCCAGCAAACAGAGGAGACAGGAGGGACATCTCCCTAACACGGGCAATGCCATTGATCACAGACTGGAATTGATTATTTTGTGTGTGTGTGTGTGTGTGTGTGTGTGTGTGTGTGATGGATGCACTTTTTGATTTGCCTTGTTTTTATTGCTTTCAAAAAAGCCATATTTTACGTAATCCACCAACCTTTAGGTAGGTGAGATGTTTGCATGTTGAGCTCATCAGAGAGGGTGTCGAAACACAATTAAATGTTTTTGCTTTTTGGAAGAAAAAAAAAATGCAACATTTGATTTGGAAACATTCTGAACATCTTAAGCCGCTCTGAGAAGCTTCTGTACCATGGCACTGACTTGCAGCAATTCAAAGTAAATAAATAAAGCAGAATGATTGTTCTGTGTCTGTAAAAATAAACATTAAATTCTTGTAATTCACAAAGAAAACAGTCTTTGAGTAGATATTCCATTCACAGCTCTGCCTGATGCACTGCTGAGGGGATAAAAAAATGCATTGTCGGAATTGCCCTGCTGAATTCAGTTGATGTGTCCGCTGCTCCTGCAGCCATTCTAGTTGGGTCCTGGAGGCTGTCTAAACATTAAACTGTGCAAAGGGCCAAATATGGTCATCTGCACCTGGTTTTATGAAGAAAAAAAAGCACACACACACACACACACAGAAACACATTTAATTGTGATATCACACAGCTAGTAGTGCATTTAATAATCATTATGATTAAACTGGTAAAAAAAAAAAATTAGATTGGCCTTATATTTCATCCTGAAAATTATTTTGAAAAATGCAGTGCTCATGAAATCATGTCGTGTCATGCAAACTATGGACAAAAGGCAGGATTCACATTTCCCCTCTCCAGAGAAGGATGCCATTGCTCATATTTAATGGGACAGTTCAGTGATATTTTAAGAATGTCACCCGCTCCTATCTGTGCAGCCGTTTCCATCTCCTATTTGAAGTCTGGTGAGGAATGCTTTGTTGTCAAGGTTAATCTCGTTGAGACAAACCCGCCTGCTCCGTGATTTGTGCCTGTCACGAAACAAAGGGAAACGTACCCTGATGATTCCCTTCAATAATGTATTTGTGCTCCTGCCACTGAGGGGCAAGCAAGGAAAAGGATGCCTGGGGGCTCCTGACCTCTGACAGTTTAATGGCTTGTAAAGGTGTCAGAGGTTAAATAATGTTTCCATTTATTTTAACGCAGACTAACTGGTTCTATCATTTATTTATTTATTTATTGGTTTATAGGCGGACAATTACCTCTTCACAATTTCAGCAATTTGTTTTAGAGCAATTTTGAAAAAAAGAACCATGTTTTAGAAGAGTAAAGTTAATTTAAAGCCAGTTTTGTCTGAACTTATTTAAAACTAAAAGGTTTTCTTACGGTCTATTTTTCAACTACTGTCATAAGGTAAAATTATTTTTCATAGAGTAGTCATAATAGAGAAAAATGACGAATAAAAGAAATGCAAATGTTTGAAAAACCCGCAATAGACGCGCCATCGTGTTACAGGAAGCCGCCCGGTGTGGAACGACGCCGGCGTCCATCCAGCACCTCCGGGGCTCGCGCGGGGTCAGAAGGTGAAGCAGCCCAGAACGGAAGAGACATCAGCACACCTCGCCTTTGTCTGTAGGTTTTATTCTTTCTGTGACATTTTAGAATTAATCTCTTTAGAAAATTACTGCAGAATAAATTATCATGGTACAATCAATATTCTGAGATAGATGAAATAATAACAGGTTTGAAGGCTGTATTCCAGGAGCTGCCAGGGCCCATCCGGCAGAGTGAATAAACCTTTATTATTCAGATTCAGATTCCTTTATTGTTATTCAGGCTTACATCAGAGATGCACTGCAGAACCAGATTATGATGTATTGTAGCCACAACAAGAAACAGAAAAATAAACACTATAAAAAAACAATAGACAGAATAATAATAATAAACCAGGAAAAAAGTTCGGAAACAGTTTGAATGAGATCTGCTCATCATACTGCACAGAAAGTAAGAGTTTTTTATATGTTGTTAGAGTCTGAGAATTTTGAATTTGTTATTATAGCAGTTAATCAACAGTTGTCACAATAAAGTATTGTTATAAGAGTTAGCGGTCATCCTACTTGTATATCTAATCTCGTAGTATATCCACTATGCAATGACAATAAAGTCTTTCTATTCTATTCTACTTACATCTTTCTTTTCAGTTGAATACTGCAATATTATAATTCCCAATGACTGGATAATTTAAGTGAAATCATTATTAGTAAAATATGTTAAGTGTTTCTTGCAGCATTATAATGTTATCAGCTTATATTAAGTAGCGGTTCCGCTTGTCGGAGAGCATAAAAATCAAACTGTAAGCTGCACAACTGAATTCATTTAAATTGGTTTAATTCATTCATTAACAACATTCTGTTCCCAGTGAATTGTAATGAAGTGTAACGGTAAATACTCAAGTCAAACACAAGCAGCTAAAAACCTATAGTGAAGCTCAGCACTTGTGTAAACATGCCGCAATAACTCTGCAACTGTCTTTCTCCCTCTCCCTACCCTGCATTGTATTATCAGTCTGCAACTTTCTACTCAAACATATCCAGCAATAAAAATATCGTTCATACGTTGCGTTCTCAATGCATGGTGTCCCTGGTGTGGTATGCATCTGTCGAGAGAGAGTTGATATTGACGCCTGCAAGGCCGCCCTCATCGTGTAACCCTGCCCTACAGACTGGATGCAGTAACCTTTGTATATTGGAAACACATTGCAGTTTTGACCACTTTAATGAAAGTCTGCTGAACTGAATTAATGTAAAAGATTTCATCCAATAGGCAGAAATTGTAATTATTTTGACACCAAATAACATGGGTAATCTCTCCAAAGTGGCAAATTGCACCTACTGGAGGAATTATAATGAAGTGCACTTGAATAGTAACTCCAGTATGGCGCCTGTGTTGGAAAGCTTTTTTCACATTACGTTTCTACATACGTGCCCAAAAAGGGTCCAACTTGCTTTCAGCAGGCCGTAGGTCATTTTCATGAGCAATATTAAAAAAATATCCTTCAGTTCACACAGAGTAGAAGAGCTACCTGCGTGGGCCTGGTTTCACTGCACAACACTTCATGTGCCCAGATGTCTTGGCTGCAGGAAGACACGAGGCCAAGGACTTACTACTGAAGTTCTGAAGAGGTAGAGGACGGATGCAAGTCGAGGCATCATTTGACACTAAGCTGCATCTGGAACATCTGTTGTGACAGGCGCTGCGTGGTTTTGATTTGTTCCCATCACCTCTGTGTACATTTCTGCTACCAAGCCCCGCCTGCCTGTCGAATCTGGGGACAGTTACTCAAGAGAAGCCAGGTAAACCAGCCAGAGTACTCCACCTAACCAACACAACACGTGTTTCACATCCCGCGCCCATGACGTCTCGAATACCAAAGGTGCCACAGTTTATGGTCAGTATGAGGATGCTGACAGATATTTTATGCGGAACATCAAAACACATCGTCACCACTGGAAGGGAGCCTTAATATATTTGTATCACGTTTGAAAAAATAAATAAAATGACCTGAAGCATTAGTCAAAATGTTGGTTTTGACTTCTAAAGAAAAATGTTTTCCTCATATTTTGTTTTGACTATTTATTTGCGCTGCGGGATGATTTTCCATGTCCGTAAACGCACCAAAAGGTTCGAGTGGACCACAACAAAACACAACGGATTATGTCCTAACCCAAAGCCGGGTTGACCCTTGGCCTTTGAGGGCAAGGAAGACACACGTTAGGTGATAAGTGAAGCGCGGGGCCTATTGTGCAGACAGTCTCCTTGTCCATTTATTGACTTCCCAAATGATCCATTATGAAGTGATTTACGAGGTCCACCGCCACCCCACCAGGCACTTCTAAGGCCAGCGGGAAGCTGTCTGCACCATTCAGCAGACATCTGCACCAATGGACCTGCATTTGATTTATCAGAGGCTGGACGGAAGCCGGCTCACGCAACCTCTAGTGTTTGTTCAAAGCCAACAGCAGCTAGCGAGCAGTTATAAATGCACGATGTCACCAGTGGGGTCAGACACAAAAGGAATAGATTGAGCTCTGCAGGAAACAAGGAAACACAGCCAGACACAAAGATGAGGGAAAAGGAATCCTTATTCCGTTAATTTTTTAAAGATAAAGTTTTAACACCCGAGACACATCCTCCAATACAAGCAAGGAAGCCAAACATGTAATGGCACACTTTTTGCGATGACGGTAGCACCACGGCAAGACAGCTTGTCGAGCAAATGACCTCGTCTTTCCTCTGTCCACTAATGATTCCTGGCTATTATGCTGGTCTGGCTCTTTGATTTCTCAGGCTTTTCCTGTACAGCATGATGAGCTTCATCCCAGGAGACAAACCCTTTATGAGGCAGGGCGACTAACGTTTGAAGCGCTGACCCCCCGCCCTCTCGACACTGTGCTGTAACACATGAGCTCCCATCCTGCTCACTGACTCACAACCGATATTATTAGAGACAGAAATCCCTCATCTTATTAGACCCTCCGGGTCTTTCATGACAAATGTGTTTATTGAAAAGTGCAAATGCAGAATTGTCTTATTCAGTCATTTCACTGATAGAACTGAAATCTTTTTCACCAGTTCTTAAATTTTGCTGCCCTTGAAAGAGGTGCAAAAATACACGCTCTCCCGAACAAGCAATGCTGATGAAGAACAGCACCTGTGGATCGGCATCTCCGCTAAACCAACGGCTCTCTATCCTTCGTGGCCCTGCTGTGATTAACCTTGATTGACTCAGGTCAGGCTGGAAGGCTTGTGTGTTAAGCTGAGACCTGCTAAAATAACAACACAAAGATTACAGAGCTGCTCAGGCTCATCGTTTAACTCAAATTCAAATGAACTAGAGCAAATCACCTATTGGACTAGTCGACACAATCGCGTAGCTGCACAGACAAATGGCTTGAGCAAACTGTGAGCTGGAAAGGTCGGCCTGCTCACCTTTGATAGACAGAAGTGGGAGAGCGTTTTATTACGCCATGAGGAAATGAGGCTTCGATCAGCTCTTTCAGTTTCATGAAAATCTTTATTTCAAGTAAAAAAACAAGGTGAATGAGCATTCCACTTGCTAACCGTCATAGGTACTAACTGTACATACTACAGTGTATAACTAACATTTGGATTTTAATCAGAAAACTTTTACATGGCAAACAGGCAATGATAGTTTATGTAAGAATTTAATAAAAATGGTAAAGGTTGATTCGAAATAGCAGCTATTCAATGGATCATGGTGAACAGAGTATTATGCTGTATCATGCTCTTATTATTAGAGGCATTGATTGATTTTGTTACTTGGGATGAAAATGTGATTTCATTCAATCTCGCAAAGTTTCAAAATGTAGATTGAGGATCCATGCAGATGGTACTATTATCAAGGATGTAAACAACTGGGTGGTGTGGGTGTCACATAAATGTACATTTTCTTTACTTTACACACTGTCCTGTCCAGATAGCAAACTACTGCTCTTTGCTAATGCTGAATTGTGTGTCCTCAGCAGTTTGGCCACACCAACATCTGTGCAGCTGTGGTCAAGAGATTAAAAGTCAATGCGTCTCCAGAGCTCAGAGTTCAGCTGGTATCAGCCTCCTTATTGTATATCGACCACAGGCTGATCCGCTGATCCTTGGACCCAGCAGCTAGCAGTCTTTGTCTGGGGTCCTGGTGGTCAGAGAAAGCCACGGTTTGCACCATGTCGGTGTGGTATTGAAGAACTGCCAGTGGTCTCAGCTTTTTCCATCCAAATACCCGCACCCGATGGTCCCAGCCTGCTGACGCCAGTATCTTACTGTCTCCCCTGATGCATAGCTGGGAAACCCCTGGGTTGACCAGCATCACAGAATCCTGGAGCTGCAAAAGCATGGAGAGGAAGAAGATCACTGCAGGTTCGAACCATGCGTCTTTAGAATGTGTCACAACACATCCCACTTTGAAAGAAAATGCAAAGGATGCTGAATAGCAGTTTTCTTGCCATAATGGTCAGCGAACTCGAAAACCAAGTGAAACTATTGTTAATGCAAATAGGAAGACAAAAATAATCAGACGAACTAGGTCACTGACTCGATTAATCACTGCCGTCTAGGAAGCCGAGGCCAACACAAACACTGACAGGGAAAGACTATCGGCTGATCTGATGACTGAAGCCCAAGTGTGAAGCCGTGTGTCTGTTGAACCTGGCTGTGGACTCTTGGGACTCAATCATCAGCCGTAAAGCATTATGCACGAGGGCTGCAAGCAAATCTCTCTGCATCCTACTATTTGGTTTGGAGTGTTGGAGGCCTGTTCTGGAAGCACAACGGGGCTTGAGTTACCTTTGTCACAGTTTGCAACGAAAGAGAGACCGTCTCACTGAAATGCTTGTTTGCCAAGGTTTGTTGTTTCAAGTGCCTCTGATGAATTCCGGTCACACTGAAAGCTTTGGTCCCGAAACACACTTCTGTAACGTCTGCCTACTAAAGATTAGCCACAGCTCCTTCTGCCTCTAATCTACAGTGTCCCAAGGACTGTATCAATCTCTCCAAAAGGGCAACATTCTGACATGCTATAATGAATGGCGGCTAAGATCACTATCTGAGGTGGAAATTCCTGGGGAGTGAACATGCTCCTCCTGCAGATCTCTGCAGGGCCTGTGGATGTGACACAAACATCTGGATATGGGAGACAAAATCAAATGGGACAGCGTAAAATTGACTTCATGACTTGTGTCTGGGGAAACTAATGATCGTGAATAGGAGGAGACGGCAGAGAATTTATCTGCACGCTCCTGTTCCGGGCAGGAACCATCCGCAAGCTGCATGTGGAAGATATAAGCCAGGTACTCATAGCCCAAGTGGATAAAGTGGAATGCAAGGGAGAGAGGGAGCAAAGGGGAATGTCATTGATCAAAACAGCAAGCGAAAAGTACGTTTCAACAGGCGGTGTGAATCATAGTTTTACTCCAACCATCATCGCTGGTGCCACTAGTGTGAACCAGAGTGTGGCTAGTTAGACCAAACAAGCCAGATTCGCTGATGCAAAAAAAAAAAAAAAACCTTGGGGGGTGAAAGATTGTTTGGAGCTCTGTTATTACCTCAAGAAGTTGGTATGCCCCTGTCTCTCTCCATCTGGTTTGCATTAGACTCCTGATAATGATGGGTTTAAGTGTCTGTTTTTGTTTGTTTTGCTTCCCATAGTTTGTGTCAGGAAAAGGCATTTGGTTTCATTAAAGGGTCAGTTGTAAGTAGTGCATGGCTGATGGTGTAGTAATGGTGATTCAACCGGACTGGCTGGCTCAATCCGTTTTACTTTCTACGGTCTGAGACGGTAGAAAGAAAAGTGGTGCGATAAAAGGCTGCCCCACAGAATTTAAAATCGCGCCGCTCGTGCAGCTCCTCCGGTTCCAAAGCGATCAGCGTTTCATGCCTTTAAAGCGATGAGTGGATCAAGTAATTAGTTAATTCACAAAGTAACAACTATTTAAAAGATGATTATAATTCATATAAAATTCAAATATGAAGAGGGGTGATTCATTTACTTAACAGAGTTTTCCATAATTACTAAAGAAGAATATTCGGGTTTTGTATTATTTGTAAGAAAAAAAGTCGTTATTTTCTGATAATTCTAGACGAATTCATATTTTTTTTTAATTAGAGTATTGCAAATCAACATTAATTTTAGGTGTTGCACGACAGTATTTAAAAAAAGACACACATATACAAGTATATATATATAAATGTGTATACACGCACACAGCAAAGAGATATATGCAGTACATACTGTATACATATACATTATATGTGTGTTTGCATGTATGTACATTACGTGTGTGTGCCATAGCACGCACACACACACACTACAGAATAACAAAAATACAGTTGCTTGGATATCATGCAATTGTAAAGACATTAGGGTTGGGATGACTAGACTATTGATAACTGATTTATCACTCATAGAATTTAAACTCTTTTGGCATTAGACGGTTTCCACATTTCCCGGACATCGAGCTAACTGGCTGCTTTCTATTTACCACACAGACATGAAAGTGATGGTAATTATCCTCTCAACACACTCATGAAAGGAAATACATTTTCAAATCATGTCAAACTGTTCCTTCAAGCAAAAACACCAATAGGTTGTACCGTCAATGCCAGATTTTGGGCTGCTAATGAAGCAAGGAATCTGTCATCAGATTTAGCTCCAGAAAAACGACATTGGCATATGAATTGCCGATTGATTAAGAAATGATTTAAATCCTTTTTCTCTGTTATTAGCTTATAAATTATTTTTAATTTGATGACATTCAATGGAAATTAGCAGCAAGGTTAGCTCTAACGCTTGCTGTAGATTCACGAAATTGATGAATTGCAAAGAAAATGTTAGAAAATTAGCCAAGTCTCGTCTGCATGAATTATGAAATCCATTCACCCTAACAGTTGAGTCTTGTCTTGATTTATTGGACAAGACAAGTCCATTCTTCTTTCACATGTTTTCTTACCACCTCATTATAAACAGATCTTGAATTGGGACATCATCTTTTGATTTTATTGCCTGAACACTCCTTCCTTGCCTGTGTTACAGCACGCGCGCACACACACACACACACACACACACACACACACCAGGCTTGCTATCCCAGCTGTCAGGCGGCTACCGGCTCTGTTCAGCAGCTGGGTCCACAACACTTTTTGTGGTCTGACAGCTCTAATTTAAAAAAAACAAACCAAACAGATAAACAAAAAAACAGATCACTCTAGGATCCTCTTTTGCAGCATCTCAAAAGGAGCATCCACTTGTCAGATCTCACTCAAGCCTTGCTCCACCCCTCACCTTCTCTCAGCCTTGGCACAGATCTTGCCGTTCACGCTCATCTATTGAAATGTCCCATCATCGCTCACTCACTCGAGCCTATAGCAGCTCGGAGGATTTTGGCAGGTATTTCTGACACACCCTGTGCCTGAATCGTTCTCCACCGCGTGGAGATTACAGGCTTTTGTCACCGTGCCTGTTAGAGCTTGGCTCCAGCTGACGGGAGATGAACGTGTCAGACAGGTGAGCGGAGTCGCTTAGAAAAGAAAGAGGAGGAGGAAGGGTATTCGATGATCGTATTTATGAAGGCAGCTCTGGGATACAGCACACCGAGGCCGACACCACCTGAACCATACTTTAAAAAAATCATAGAAGACGGCATGCAGGTGGTTACTGGTGGTGGGGTGGGGGTGGGGGGGCAGCAGAGACATCTTCACAGTGACGATGAGGAGCAGGAGCTCCACCTGTGGAGGAACTGTCATCGGTTTCTTTACTGGGCTGCTGTCAGTGTTTGATTTACGCTGCTAATCTTCCTCTGTCTTTACCGCTCTCTCCTTTTCCAGTCTCGTTTGTCCTGGAGGAAACCTGTCGCTGAACTTGTCAATATATTTGAGTGACCGCCTAAATATATGTCCTTCTGGCTTAACAGCCTGGAAGCCTAAACACCCGCACATTCATAGTTTCACACACACACACACACACACACACAACTGTAAGTTAGAAGGAAAGGAGGAAAAAGAGGCAGAGGATGATGCCTCATTACTCTGAGGAGATATCAGGCCAGCCAGGTCAAACAGCAGATAAAGGCCTCTGGGAGCCATGTGTAATACATTAACCTCCCGTCCAGAGGCTATCTGTCTTTATCTGGGCTTGATAAGCTCACTTCACAGCCTTTCAGCTTCAATAAATCATAACTGTGCTGTGTTGTGTCATATCCAGTTTCCCCTCCATGGCTCAGAAAGCATCTTACAGGCCAGTTCCACTACACTGGTCTGCATCGCAGGCGTAATTTGTGGGAAGTGGGATGCTGTGGCACTTATAGCCTCCTCAGCCTTTATTGCAGCCTCCCACTGTGAACTACTGTTCCCTTTACTGCAGATGTGTTTTTTGTTTGTTTAAGGGGCCTCCGAGGTTTTGATATTTTTATTACCTCTCACGGGTCATCTGTCAGGACCCAGGCCCGGGCCCGCCACCCGGCAGGATCCCCCCCCCCCCACCCGTTACTTTTGCCACACAAAAATACTTTTGTGGGAAGAACCGAGGATAGCTGTCTGGACGTCACACTGCGCTGCACTTTGGGATAATTTAAAAGCCCCTGTTGGATCTTTTCCCTCTCCATGTGTTTTTTTCCCCCTCTCATCCTTATCCTGGATTATATACTGAATATTTTATATCTTAAACAAAATAAACCAAATAGCAACTCTCCTCTTGTTTTGGGTATATTGAATCAAACCTTTGGGTAGTGTTTTTGGATGCATTGAAAACACAAGGTCTTGCAAATACTTTAAATTCAAGCATTCATTTGTAGAATGCCTTGGACAGAATAAAGCCCCTTCACTGGGCAGGAGCACTGCATCAGTCTCAGGTTCCCTTCGGCCATGATTCATGGGGTTGGATGCAAAATGGAAGCATTCCATTTAGCTCATGAGCGCAAGAGAAAATACAAGTGTCAAATGAGGCCTTAAACGTCTGAAGCACTGGCTGTCATGTGAAATGAATCAGGGTGCAAAGCTCACATGACCTCTTTTGGAATGGCAGGTTAGTTTGTTAACTGGACTGATTTTAAGTATTCATCTTTGGTATCAGAACTTGAATGCACTGGAAAGAAGGTTAGTAATCACCTCTATTACATTGTGGTAAAACATTTATATATATATATATAAATTGCTATTTTGGAAAAGCTGAAACTTTCCTTTTATTACTCCACAATAATAGGTATAACATGTCACTATGTGTGTGGGTGGTTTGAATCTGGACCGATGGTCCAGTCCCTGGTTCTCCCAAAGCCACGCAGCCAGCAGCTGATTTATGGCAAGAGGAGCCCCGCTGAGCCGCTTCCTCTTTGGCCGCGGATGTTTTCCAATAGAGTCTGGACGAAGGGAATGCTCCTCTCATCCTAGCTCCACCATTACCTCATACTTCTTTTATATGTGAAATCATCAGTTAGCTATGAAATATCAATCTGAAGAAAAAGTACTGCTGGCTTCATCAGACCAATCCGCTACCACCGCTCTAAGGATGTGCGCCGCTAACCTGCAGGCTGTTCTGTCCGTCCAGCATCCAAGAGGAGAGCGTCTTGTCCGAGGAGCCAGATACGCCCCTCAGATGCTTCGGGTCAAAGGTCAGACACATGACAGGCTCAGAGTGTGCTTTGATTTGGCTCAGCTTGGACCTCTGGGTCACATCCCAGAGCAACAGGGACCCATCCTCGTATCCAGCCAGCAGGAGAGGCCCGGGACCCGAGTCTGGCTGCGAGGGAGGGAGGGAGGGAGGGAGGGAGGGAGGATGATAAGAGAAAAGGGGGAACAGTTAGATGAGAAGGGAGAAGACAACGAGAGTGAGGTGAGGCTCAAACCACAGGAACCACTGTGTGATGCTGGAAGCTGAGCAGAGCAGAGGTTATCATCCTGGAAGCTCCCGTTGACACTCGGATAGACATTGTGGGCTCCATTCATCAGCCGGCTGCTCTCTCTCCAGACCTCCATTACAACACTTCAGTCCTCATCTACATTACTGAGCCACAGCTACAGCAATAGACTGCAAAACATCCTTCATACCAAAACTTTAGCGTTATTGTTTACCTGCATCAGTGTTTTAGACTGAGAATGCTCTACCTCTATTGTTATACATAACTTTAACCTCTTATAGTAACCATTACACTAAATTTACTATATTCTTACATCAACAGGCTGTTTTTTTTTTAAATCCTGTAATATTACTGCTGCAATTTGTGGACACACTATTATTATTACTGTTATTTTATTTATTATTGTGCAGAAACAATTTATTCTTTATTGCCTATAAAATCAGTCGCAAATCCCAGATTGCTTTGTTTCTGTCCAGCTGAATTTATAAACAGGCTGAAGGCTGAAATGTAACGCAATTCAGATAATTTTCCGTTGCTCAATTAATTGATTAATAATCGCAGATCTACACACCTTATTCAAACTCACAAAAAAAACATGTACTGTACAAAAAAAAACATTCTATAACCTGGCTTCCTCCCCATTGTGCCGAGGACATACCGCAACATCCAGCCGTTTGCAACTGGGGAAGCCATCAGAGTAAATCTTTCAAATCATATGACGTGAAATGAAACCAGATGTACAAACGCAAACATATCAGATGCAAAACCTAAATCATTCTACCTCTGGTAAATACATAGAGAGCAAAGAAAGAATGAAATCAACAGGAAACACATTCAAACGGGAGCACTAACACAAACGCCCTAGCATCACGCACAAAGGAAAGGATGTGAGTGGTGTTTGCATTTTATTGCATCATTTTTCATGCACTGTATATAAAACATCACACTAGACATTGGTATATTGAATCAAACCTTTGGGTAGTGTGTTTTTAGATGCATTGAAAACACAAGGCCTTGCAAATACTTTAAATTCAAGCATTAATTTGTAGTATGCCTTGGACAGAATAAAGCCTACAGATGACCTTAATAAAGTCTAGTTTCCATTAAAAAAAAGCTGTGAGAGCAGACGTGTGGAGGGTACATCACTTCTGTGAATGAAAATATGTGTGAACTGATATAAAACGAAGAAAAGAAAGCAATAGAAGAGGCGGTAGGGAGAGACAAGGTAAGAACTAATCAGTCTCACTTGTGTGCAATCCTCTAATTCATCTCTGCACATATACAAAGTAACATGATTAGTACTATCTAATACACGCCACTTCATATCCACACATGCTAGGAGTGTTATCCAAGCATAGATTAGAACGTTCCTAAAACAAAAGGACTACACACCAGCCTCTGCAACAATACATTTCAGACGGACTGCAGGCAGCCAGAGCCAGAATACACTCAGTCCTGACTCGGGTCTTTAGAGCACCACCAGACATTCAAAAGAAGCGCAGTGCCCTGTAAAAGCTGGGAGGGAAATAGATTTGTTCCATATGTGAGAAGGGGCCATGCTTGCCATCCTTTCATCCATCTTCAAGTCCTCTTCTCACTTAACGCTCAATATTTCCCTTCGTCCAGCTTTAAACAAATTATAGACAGAGCTGTGTATTCCTTCCAAACACATCAGCGAGGATGAACACCAAGGGATTATGAAAACAAATAAAAACAAGTGAAAATCAGCGGCCCTTACTCGCCGGCAGGGCCCGGGCTAAGCGTTCCAGGCTTGGGGCCCACCATTTCACTTTAAGCGTAGGACCTGCTTGATTGATGATGCCATGGGTCAGAGGTCAGGGAACCCTGGGTAGACACCTAATTCATTATATCCTCCACAGGCCTTTCTACAAGAGGGCTCTCTGCTGGAGAGGGGCTGGGGCTCTGGGAGCTGATTCATCAACACGGAGCAGCTGGAAAGACGGATGGATGGAGGCTGCTTGAGGAGTCCGGACCAGTCCTCTTGAATGGCCGCTAGCTGGGCCTCGAACTGCCAATAATCACGCGTACCATTTTTCCTTCCTGTCATGTCCTGGGGTTGCTTGGTTTGTCTGCTTGTCAGCGGCCTCACACAAAAACTACTGGAAGGAACTCCACGGACATTTGTAGAAGGAAGGGTGTTTGGGTGTTTAAGGAATTTGTTCCACTTTCTTTAATAACGCAAGGAAGCAAGTTTTTATTCTTCTTACATTCCCCCCCCACTGAACTGATTTCCATCACAGTTCGCATATGGGTGGGTCATGGATGAGATCATTTAAAACGAGATTGCTGGGCCTTAGAGGAGGTATGCATTGAATCTTCACTTGTGTCTGTTTGGTTGTTTTGTCAGTAAGTTATGGCACAGGTAATTTCTGCTTTTTCACCGGACAGGCGACTTCTTTTCTCATCTACTTCATGTCCAACCAAGTTAAACAGGCGCCTTGCAGCAGGGGGCGGAGCGATAGGCTCGGTCAACTGATTTAATGGCAGAGCAGAAGGAGACTTTCAGACCTTAGCGGAGGAGGATAACATCCGTTTCAGATGTAGAAATCGGCCGATCATGCAAAATTAAGGAAATCGGCGTCGGCCGATCGATCAGCGCATCCCTAGTTTGAATTAGAATTTCTTATTTGTAATTATTCAATCAATCAATTTGTGTTGTTGGTGTGTGTTATATGGTGATGTTAAAAGGGCCACCAGCAGGCTGGGTGCTACTGTAGTGTACAGCGGGTCCTCCACTTATGACCCATGAGTGGTCTGTTCTGTTTTGTGTGATTAATACGCGTTTTTACGACATACAGGAAAGCGAGCGAGTGAATCGAGTGTACGCCAGTTTCTGCCGTCTCACCCACAATGTCTACCAAGAGGAAATTGTCTCTTTCTACTCCTCATTTACAGAATCATGATGCGGCATAATATATTTAGGGTACTTTAACATGGGTCGACTTACGACCAAATCGGCTTACGGTAAAAACCTCGGAACCAATTGTGGTCGTAGGCCGACGGCGGCCTGTTCAGTGTTCAGTTGTAGACTTCCAACAAAGGCTGCTGCTAACGCTGCGTTCAGCGAACTGAGGCACAGGAACCACACCATGCTGGACAGAGAAGATTGTCAAAAATTAGAAAAGTTGACAGCGAACCGAGTCTTCAGAAAGGACTGGACAGAAAAACATGTTTGTTCTTCCTCAAGGAGCTCTACAAGGACATTCTGCCTCATCTGCACAGAGTCTGCTGCTGTTGTCAGAACTGGACATATCAAGTGGTATTTTGATGCTAAAGACAGACACTTGGAAGAAATGAACAGAATTATGAGGCAAGGATGCAGAAAATAAATGAACTCAAAGTAAGTGGCATCCGTGGGCTGGTGCTCGTTCCCTCACAGCCCAGGACTGCAATAATCTACCAGCAATGGCACAGATTACAGGTGAGCTAATGGTGTCTTGTCTCATGTTGAGTTAATCCAAAAACTGACTGAAAACTTCCGAGATCATTGTGAATGCATCCACCTCGGAGAGCAGCTGATTTTCATTCAGAATCACTTTGCGGTTGGAAACATGCTCACGGTTTCACAGAAAGAGAAACAGATCTACAAATGGGCAGATCCTGGAGATTATTTATCAGCACCCAAAGAAGGATGTTGAGGGAGCATTGTGAGTTCTTGTTTTTTTATTTTCCATCTGTAGCCTCCTAAGACCCGAACTCTTCCATGGCATGCGTTTTTAATTTATCTTGGCTATTTGGGCTGATTGGGACCTGATGAGTGTAAAAACAAAGAATTAGATTTAATCATGTAGTTTCTGAGAAAAATGGCCTCATATGAAGACATTTGTTTAGAATTTTGATAGAACAAATAGTCACAATTGAGTAATGATGTGCAAAACTCTTTATTTGGTGCCAAAATTTAGTATTGGGGTCTAAACCAAAAATGTGATGTCCACACATGAGGAGGAAGTCCTTTGCTAAGATGAGTTCAGCCTAAAGTACAATTTAATAATATCTCCTTTGAGGTTGTTTTTTTTTTCAACTGACTAAAATAATTGTATTTAAATTTATAAAAATTTTATTTTCTATCTTTACAAGTCTAAGAATCTAGAAAATAGATGGTGTTCAAAAACAGATATTCTTTTATTTAATTCAGACTAAGCAGGGGAGAAGGGATGGCTTGTTGGACCTCTTGCCATTTTAATTAAAGCCTCCTGCCTCAGCGTCTCATAAGAGTTCATGTCACAGACCTCAAACATATAAGGTCAGTGTTCCGAAGATTTACACACTGACACATTGAAGGCATTTCTATTTTCCTCATCCTCATCATGTACAAATTGGCAAAAATGCAGCTGTAACTGTAATTTGTGAAATCCTCTACAGTTCCTACTCCAAGTTGCGGAACCCAAGGTGCATCTGTTTTTATCTATTACTATTATTTTTCATTGTTTACATTGTACATAAAGATTTGGCCTTTTTACCTCATTTTAAAAGTAAGTATTAACACCTGGCCAGGAGCTACAGCTGAATCTTTAGCTCAAGATGAGATATGTGATTAGTGACAAATAAATGCTGCATGTGAATTTATTGTATATTCAGCAAACACTTCTCTGTCATTTCCGTACGGGGCAAGTCATCCAAAACCAGGAACACAGAGAATAACAGTTCGTTCGCTGATGTGGTCACCACTGGCCTCAGGCAGGCACGGCTTCCACATAAGGAACCAATCGTTTCCTCCGGTTTCCGTCCCTGTTCTCGATGATGTCATGGCCACGAGGCAGCGAGGTGATGAGCTGAGAATGATGGATATCTGTATAGGAACATTTCCTTTTCCCCGCCAGCCTCTGTTCACATTAAAAGCCTTGCACATCATGCATCAATACTGTCCCCCTGGCCGAGCCCTGCATCCCCGCACATGGCAAAGCCCACATGTGGAGGCACCGTCTTCCTCCACATCCGCAGCATTGTCCACCACGTTTCACGATCAGATTCAGAGACATCAGATAGCTGTGTTGGATTTAGTAACAGTCCCGCATATGTGGACTCAGGTCCGGGTGGGATTTTGATGAAGGGAAGCTAAATTGAGAAGAAAGCATAGTGTAACGCCGCATTTAATCCTTTCCCTAAACTCAGTCAGAGAGGGCTTAAAGGCCGACGATAAATCTATGGTGAGTCTGTCTTGGGAATAATAGAGGACAATCACTCCTCATCTTGATGGTCAAAGAACAAAGGGCGATATGGTGAGATGGAAGGCAGAGAGGGCAGATCATTGTCAGTGGATTCTTATGTGTGTGTGTGTGTGTGTGTGTGATAGAGAGAGGCAGGGTGGAGAGAGGGGTGAGAGGGTCAGCTGTTGCCTCCTGCTGTGTGCGCTTAGGGAAACTGTGGGCAGCACATGGACATTTGATGGGAAAGGCGATATGAGAATTATTTTTCTCAAGACTGACAGAGTGTTCGGGTTAAGTAACAGTGGAAAGAGAGTGTATGTATGAGCGAGCGTGTGCACACACACACACACACACAGGCTTTTTCATTCTCACACTGCTTGTACCTCTTGTCGCTCAGTCAGAGTATATATGGACACAGCTCGGCTCTGAAAGATTTCGAATCACCTGGGCCTTTAGACTTTGAAGTCAGACAGCTGCCTGTGCTGAATTACTATGATATTATGTAATTTAGAATAATATCATTGATCATTATGTTTCCTGGCAGTCAACGCTGAGCCAGCATTACTTCATAAATCAAAATGATGAAAGGTGGGCGGAACACTGGAATCAAAGGGATAGAAAGAAAAACACAAACACAATGTCAGCAAGCATGTTGAGACACAAACGGCTCTGCACGCCTCTATAATAATTTCATGAACACAATGTCACCTTCAAAGTTCCTGTATTTAACCGATTAAAGTGGCTCTAATTAGTATTACAGGAATACAGGAACAGTCTGCATGGGCCAGCATCCCTCTGGGTTTAAAATAATAAACTATGATTTGATTTCTGTTGCCTGTAAACCGTGCACTTCATGGAATTTATTCAAACCATCCACAGTCTTGCAAAATACTTACACCCCACTCTGTCCCCTTAAGCCTCAATCCCAAAGAGTTAATAATTAGCCCTAAAAATAATTACAGGTTCTCATTAATGGTTGGGGGAAAAAAAACAAAGAAACTTTCGACAGCATTAAGAAAAACAGAACCCAGATTTTTTTTTTTTGCAAAGATTGGATGTACAGCTGCAGGCTGATATATGGCCGTGAACCCCCAGCCCTTCCAAGCGCTGTAATTACAGAGTTCGAACTCCCTGCCTGAGCTGAGAGGAAATGCTCGGAAAAATGTCCCTGAAGTCGATGAGCTATAATTCAAGTGCATGTTTGTTTGCTTTTCTGTTATTGTATCTTGTCATTGGCTGTTGACAAATTAGTGTAATGCGGGAAAGTATTGAAGAAGGACAATGTAAACCAATTATGAAAGAGAGGGTTTTAATAATGGCTGCCAAGGTTATGTCAAACTTGAGATGTTGCTATAGCGGGACATTGCTCTCTGTGTGTGTGTGTGGGGGGGGGGGGGGGTAACTTAAAAGCACTGCAACAATTAAAATGATATTTGACAGCAATCAGGTGCTTACCTGCCACAGTTTCACACACATGACCATTCCAAGTTTAGCATCTGGAACCAGGGTGCAGACTGGGGTCTTACTGGGAAGCTCCATAATCTTGACCTGCATAGACAGCATGCCATTCATAAAACTCACGAGAGGAGAGACAGCTCACTCACTTCCACATTACCAGTGCTAAAATGCTGGTGATGAGTAGGTACATCATGTTTATATATTTTGGCATTTTCAGCATCTTAGCATGTCCGTATGCTAACATTTCAGGGACATATTATAGATTTCATTTCATCAGAGTCTGCTAATAAGATAATCTGGCAACGTCAGCTGAGCTCAGGACTACACGAGCGAATGTGAAAACAGTCAGAGCATAAAGAGGAGGGGCTTACAAGACTTCAAGATTACAAAATCATAAGGTTTTTTGGGTTTTTTCAGGATTGTATCCAGTATTTACAATGCTGACATATTTTGTTTAAATTCATCCTTTACATTTTTTTCCCTAATAATTTCGGTTATTTTGCCGTTTTCATCATCAAGACCCAATAAATTAGTTTTAAGTATATTTATCTGGAGCCATTTTGCCAAGTCATGATTTGTTTGTCTTCTAAAGTCAAATAAAGCAGCAACCTGAATCAGTCATGACGGTTCAGGACCTCTGCAGATCAGACTGCCTCCGAACCAGCAGTACAGTATCATCCATCAGTACAGAGCAGCTGCCCCACTGTCTATAATAAATCCTGCTAAAGCCCGACCCCGTGACAGGAATGGTGTTTTCCTGCACACATTGGCACTGATTCTGATAAAATACACAGCCTAATGAAGCAAGTGATAAAGTGTGTGCCTTTGTACTGTATGTGTGTACCCAGATCACAAGCAAAACTCATTCCTTCCTCTGTGTTGACAATTGGCATATTCATCCTCATTAGACCTCGGATTAAACAGCCCTTTGAGGGAGCGATCTGTATTTTAGCGCTCGGCCACATCTGTCCTGCATGTTTACCTCTGCGTGCCTGACAAAGAGAGCCTTTAAGGACTCTACGCCTCAGGTGATCTCTGCTCTTATGTGGCATCACACTGCCCATAAATAAAACACCCAGACTATTAATTAATGTCTCTGCCATGGCGGCAATCCGTTGGCAGGAATTTTGCTGTGAGCAGTAAACAGTAAAACCACCTGAGATAGCTAAGAAGGAAGTGCTTATTCTCTTTTCTTGGTTACACACATAAATATTGACATATGTGTGTGTTGCCTATGGTGCTAACTCAAGCTATTGTGCACGTTTTATGGTAAGTGCATGCGTATTGTTTCTTAAGGGGAATATGAGTGTTTTAATTGGCAATACTTTATAAACATTTCTTGGCCAGTTATGTCTGTGGAATGGGGTGTGGAGACAAAATGACAAAATCGGTCATGGCCTGTTTTGGTCTACCTCATCTGTGTGTGTGTGTGTGTGTCTGTGTGTTTCTGTCTGTCTCTATCTGTTGGGACAATGGCATTATTGAGGTGCTGGGAGCCACAGGCGCCCTAATGCCTGGCCTGCTGGACTGAGGTTAACAGAGGCACGTTGGGCTGGATCAGGTGACCGCTCTGCCTCTTTTAAATGTGGCTCTCCCACAATGGAGCAAGTAACATGAATCTGGAGGCAATAAAAGATGGCTGAATCGCTGGCTGCTTGCTCCCCCATCCCACTTCACGCCACAAAAAAAAATACGTACAGGCTTGTGGGTGTTCAGCATTAATTACAGCACATATTGTGCAGTCTGACCCGTGCTATAATTGCTTTATGAACCGCCAGACAAAGATGAATGTGCGAACCGCAACAGCTACCTTCTAAAAGGACAGTTTAACTTGATTGCTGCAGCTCCCATAAAGTAATGCTAACAGTCACTAGAAGGAACGTGGAATTAAGTTGTCCTGTTTGCATGTTGATTCATGCAAAGGCTCTTTTGTTAATGAAGCTGTTCAGATCGCAGGTTGGCAGTTGAATGTGCGCCGTATATACTCAGATGTCACCTTGTTTCATGGCATTCAACCACACTTCATAAAATGTATACCGGTACTTGCTTTTATTTGCAGTTTTACACTTGCTAAATATTATATTTAACTCACAACTGGATGCTCCTCGCCAGTAACAATTCTTTCAGTGGGACCTCCAATTTTCGATCTAACTGCCAAACACAAGCCACAAAGGTGTGAATTCTTAAAATGTATCCAGCAAACTGGTAACAACAAGTCTGGTCAGGTTCATACAGGAATGCATTTTGTTTTATACTCAAGTCAGACTGTTTAATTAAAGACCCCACCTCTCAAATCATGTTTCTTCCTGTTAGACGTAGCATAGCACTGTAGCATGTGCTAGTGGATTTCCCAAGTTACTATCTTCTACATGTAATGCTGAATCCACCTTGAATGTTTAACATGCAAATAAAACAAAATGAGTTAAAAATGAACTACATATATTTTTAGTCTCAATCTGATCTTGTTCCTTTTGATAAAATGTAAAATAAAATCAATTCAACGTTTCAACTAATGCTGTAATTTTTGCATATCATAATAAATAATTAAAATCCACTCTGAACATTGAAATTCAACAGGACTCCTTGCAGCTTTTGGACATTAAAAGAACATTTCAGCATGCACTGGGGGGGGTTGGCTAAAGCAAACAGGAAACGGAACCTGAGAGCCTCGTTACTTAGCGTCTCTATCTCTGACGTCTCACCTCTTCTGTCTGCTCTCCAGCAAAGGCCAGCAGGCTGTGTCCAGGGCTCGACTTCAGCACGGAGCTCTGACAGAATCCGACGCTGCCGGTCCAAACAGAGTCCATCAGTTCACTGCGACCTTCGCTCAGATCCCACAGACAGACCTGCATGTCCCGTCCCTGACTGCTCCAACAGGAAGAATGCTTGCTGTTCAGTTATTTTATCACCACAGGATACAATGAGTAAGACAGAAGGAAGGACAGCCATCCTCACGTGATGAGGGCATCTTCTGCATGCAACGTGCTGACCCAAATTATTGAGCTACCAGCATGACCCTCCACAATCTTCTGGGTCCTCCTGGTGTTCAGGTTCCAGATATGGATGGCACCCTTCGCTGACCTGCATAAACCATCAGGATGCTTCATGAAAGCTGCTTAAAATAATCCTACATTACCATAAATAGCTTCTCTGCTGTAACCTATAGCAACAGAAAGAAACTGCCAGTTCAGCCTTACACATCAAATCGATGAAGCTCATCACACTAAATTAGTAAAATCTCCCAACATAAAAAAAAGACAAGATGAAAAGTCTAAATTATTTAAGTTGCGATAAATGACACACCCAGAAAATAGGAGAGGAGTGTCCCCTCCATGGCAGCTAAAGTGTAGGGTGTTGAGGGGTGCGCTGGCCCCCCTCAGGGTATAGGTGGGGGCCGGAGAAGGACGAGACATCCCTGGGTCATTCAATCAATGTACGGATGGAAGAAGGCCTCAAGCCCACATCATGGAACCCCCTGAAACAGACATGAAAAGACACCAAGATGGTCACGACCACTAACATTCCTCAATTAAACACCTTTTACAATATTTTAGTGTGTTGTTTTGGCAGGCATCAGTAAAAAACAAATATTACAATTTTAATCAGAGGAATACTGGCCAAATGTGAAATCTTCAGAAGCCGACATAACATATTGTTTTTGGAGACACCATCAGAAAATTGCTGCAGTTTGCCTCGAGGCCCTTCTCTTCCGCAGCAGACACCATCTGTACTTAGTATCTACAAACCCTGTGGCTCTCTCTCCGTTTACCTGCTCCTCGTCTGCATGATAACACCTCTCTTACTCAATGCGCCATAAATCAGAACTCCTGACGGCTAAATTATAGTAAATAGAAGGAGATTCAGGCTTCTCACTCTTCTCGTGATCAAGCCGTTGTCCCAGAGGCAGAGGTAACAGCTCAAGCTTTTATTTCGTTTGTAGGCTAGGCAAATGAGGAAACCCAACCAACCGCAGGTATGCACCAGGAAATGATGCATCAACATTAGTGCGGCACAATCACATGCAAGTGAATGACTAACTTGAGAGATTAAATTCTTCTACACATCCATTTCCGAAACTGCTTACCTTGGTTAAGGTCACAGGTGGCTTAAAAGTGTTCATTATCCATTGTCTATAATTACACAGAAAATATTGCTTTTCAAAGTTCAGGATGAGCCTTGTCTAATTAAAAGAAAAAAAGCTTGGAGACAACATTCACCAACACACCGGATATCAAGCCGGCATAACCTTGAAGAAGAACATTGTTTCCAAGAATCAGAGGTCCAACGTCCTTTGAAACTCAATAACTGGTGATGATGATGAATATATTTATTAGATAGAATGTTAGCGTACAAGTACAGTCACACAGTAGAATGTATTACAGTACGAATAAAGTCAAACATCCTGTCTAAGAGGAGCATTTCAAAAAAGCCCTTGCGGTCTTGTTTCCGTTGAAAGTTCTTGCTACATAAATCATCGACATTTAACAATACAATTTGCTTAAATTGTACAAGTGTTGCCAGAAGACTAGCTATAATTAATCTCGGTATGACGGTCTTCTATGATCCTGTATCAACTCTTGGAAGACCATACTGTAAAAGTATGGTTCAATTCATGTCACATTTTAAGTTTCAAACAGGACAAGGCCAGAATAGCAGCTTAATTAACTTTTAAAATTCATCACATAAATAAAAGGTCAACTGTTTCCAGACTTGATACAAGAGCTCAAAATGGGTAGCTACATGTTTGAGGCTATCTTGCTGACGATCTAACCCCCCCCCCCCCCACACACACACAACCCACTCCTCCACTTTTACTTATCATAACCCTTGCTCCCTTTAATCAGCAGAAGCTGAAACTGGAGCCTGAGGCATTCAGGATCAACTCATTTCGGAAGGTTAGTGGTTAAATTGTCCATGTGAATCGGTGAAGTGGAGAGACGACGCCCCCTGACCAGCCGCTCATTAAGGACACAACACTGAAGTCCAACGGACTCACAAGGACACGCTTCACCCTTCACTGCAACTACCAGAGCACAATGCTGTGAAATACTACCGAGACCCACTCCTGCTGTCTTCCATTGTGTGTATCTCATTGTAGATTCTGTCAAATCTTCTAAGAAAATGTTACATCAAACAAAGATGACCCACGTGAACATAAAATGCAACTTTAAAATTAGATCATTTATTTAGTTACTTTAGTTACTAACACAAAAAGAGCAACGCCTCAGTCATCGGAGTGAAAACATGTTCACCCTCCTGAAAGCAGCAACATCTGCAACCAAACCGTGACAACAGTAGATTTGCTCTCTGACATCACTGGGGTGAACTCAGACCAGACAACCCTCCCGATTGGCTGAACTGTCAGCCACACGGGAATTTTGGTATAGATTATAGAATATTACAGTTGAGTAGATGCCTCGGTAACAAGTAACTGAGCAGGACTGCTCGTAATCAGCCCAACCCTTCCAACCAGTTTCATGGTAATCCATCTGTAGTTCTTGTGTCATTGACACAACGGTTCTTAAAGGTCTTTCTTACAATTTCCAGCAAGTTCAATGAAAATCCGACAAGTGCTTGTATAATCCGGTGAAGACACAGACCGGCAGACAAACACCAGCAAAAACATAGTTCTTTAGTTGACATGAAAGCCCTATTTGGTTTATTTTTTATTTATGAGTTGAAGACTCTGGCTGTTTGTACAACACACTGACCTTTACTTATCACCCATATCTCTGAACTAAAACGACAGCAACCCTCTGGCCAACAACTGTACAAAAAGCAACACTGATTTATTGAGGGTGTATCTGCTAAGCAGCTCCTCTTGTGAATGGGTGGGTAAGACATCATTCCAGTGCTGTCCCAGTACGAGTGTGACCGGCTGAAACTCACCCTAATACAGGTGGATTATGCGTCCCTCATTGTGCTTCTGCAGCCGAGCCGCATGAAGTTGCGAGTCATAAACACTGCAGCCTGAAACCGGCTGCTTTCATTGTCTCAAGGCCAGGGGCTGTAAGACTTTCCAACGGTAATCACAGTTCACTGTCAATCAAAGAGTGCAGTTGGGACAGTGATGCAGATGTCAAATGAGGACTGCAAGTCCACACTTACATCAAATAGAGGAGAATAATGGCCACTTTCCTCCGCCACTGCTTTCTGCGTTAGCAGTTTCTTCTTTCTTCTCTTTTGCAGCTGTCAGCATTTCCAGTATCTGAATTTCCCCAACAATAGGTCTGATGCATTGGCTGCAAATGAGTCCCCCACAAACCCAAACACAAACATGGAGGCAGCTCAGGAAGGGAAAAATGGTCACAGTAAACAAACAAGATAGTGGCCGGATGTCACTCAGATCTATTTACAAGGATCCTTAAATTGTTCCAGAGGCAGCCGAGCAAACAGTCGACTTGATCACCTGCCAATCTTGAGAGTTTGACGTCAAAACAAATCTCTACTGAATTGCAGAGATACCTTGCTAGCGCCGTGGATATGATCCTTTAGCCAAAGATGCTCAAGGACAAGCAGCTTGTTCTATTAGGATCAAATTCTCTCCAGCCAGAGGTTTTAATGAAACTAAGAAGCTTTCAGAAAACGATTGAGCAATAGATAACAAATACCTAATAGTTCTGGGAACATTCTTATTAAAAACGCCCTCAGGAAATTACAGACTAGGGTAACTAGCTGGGTCTCATTAAACCTGTGTGAGGTGGACAAGGCATAATAAATCAGACTGACTGATTAATATACCTGAGCTGGATACGGGAGCCAGTGGGAAGAGGCAGGAGAGGAGGATTGAGGCTCCTGCTGGCCCTGTAACAGATAAGACAGCTCCAGAGTAATCTGACTCTAAGTCCATGGATAAAGGCAGTTTGTCTCTTCTTGGGCTGTCTGTCCACACCTACTGGGTAATTAGGCCTAATTATGAGAGAAAGGTCCGCTTCCCCTTCATGTTATTAAATAACAGCCAGCCTAGTCCGCCAGGGATCTCTCAACACCGGCAAGGGGCTGGCGACCTTCAGATCAAACGCAGCCACTATCTGTGCCCCACCACCGCCACCCCACCTCTTCTGCAGCACCCGCTCCCCTTCTACTCGGCATCACTGCACATATGAGGGCTTGGGGAGGGAGGGTATTCGTTATGATATGGAGAATCAAGGATTTTGTTCCGCTGAGGTGAGGGGGGGGGGGGGGGGGGGGGGGTCCTGTCCACATTCCTCACTTGGGTCTTTAGTGCTGGTATCATGTGATCGGCAGCTACCCACCTGAGCTGCCCCCTTGTCAAATTCTGCCATTCATAAATAAGAGTAGGGCAGTGGAGGGGGGCACACTGATCACAGGAGTTTATTACAGAAGCTTTATAATGCCCCAGCTTCACAGGAGCCATTATGGAGGCATGGGATCCCCAGATCCTTTGGTGATATCGGCTCATCAAATATGAGATCTGAGCTGCATGATGAAAACTGAAAGTAGATTACACACAACCCAAAAGCTGCAATCTTTAGATAGGACTTACAAAGGAAAGCCACTTTATAATGTTTTGCACCGACTGAATTTCTTCTCTGGAATATCTTTGCCAGCTTCAAAATCTAAAGGTTTCAGAGAGAGTTGCTTAATCAATGAATTCCTGCTACATCATACCTTAGCTATTAGTCGTTCTGCTTTGTATCACAGACAAACCTTTTATCAACTACTTCCATGCTTTTTTTTACCATCAAACCCAGGGGGGAACTTCGGCTGGTGAGTTGATTCTATGATCATTTGTCAGCCTTTCTGCCCTTCCCCAACTAATACAGATCCTTCTGAGGAGGAAACCAACCTGCCAAATAGAGAGCAGGGTCCATTTTAAAAGTCCAGTTACACAAACAACTTGGGAAGTGGTGAGGAAGACACACACACCCTTTATTGTGTCTTAGCAGTGTTATCTGGACTGGATAAACAGCCCAGCATCAGATAGAGGCTAAAGTCAGACACCAAGTGCACCTACACCCACTGTCAGTCACAGACCCAATGAGTGGGAAGAGGTGGCATTGTTCGTGTGAATGGCGTGAATGCTGAGCAGGGGCCACTGCAGATAAGGCCTAAATGCCTTGTGGGTGTCATTGAGGCAGGCACTGATGGAGCACTGTGTCAGAGGGCCCCGTTTTAGGGTCCTGACTGTGGTCAACAGGTACCAGAAGCCTTATCTGTTTGGATTATCACCCATTTCCTCCATCAGGTCATTTACCCGGACACTAGAAGGATAAAGGGACACAAGAGATTCGACAGCTCAAGTGTCATCATGCATATCTGCATGTTTAGGGTGTGATGAGCCATGGGGAATTTGGGTTTACACCAAATATGAAAACCGTTAAATGTTTACTGCGCAATAATCCGAGCAGGATATCATGCAGTGACGGATAAAGAACACAGACAATAACAAGACGTTACAATATGTCAAACAGAACATTCGCCCCTGTTACAATAGTCACTCATCACCCCATGTGACTCAGTGAGTGCCTGATGACAAAGTGATGGATGACGGAAGGTCTGACAGAGTGCGAACTACTTGTACAATAGCTTCCAGAGACCTAGCAATTTTAAAAAGCCTCAGCAAAGAGGAAAGCTGAATAAAACAACTCAAAGATGAGGGTTTGCAAAAAAAAAACCTACATTTGTTAACAGTTCCACATCCAAAAAAAAACCTCCAAGGCTGAGTAATCCTTCAAATCTGCTATTTGAATAATCATAATAATAATAATAATAGACACGAAAATAATGAGATGTAAGGCACTAAGTGGAGGACATACCTTGGTCAAGGCTGAAGAATCTTACATTCCTGTGCAATCCTTCATAAATTATGAGGAATCCAGTTCAGTAGCTTTGGCTAAATGATGGACGTGTGTTAGAGGAAGTTAGAGGAAGTCTCTGGATCCGTCCATCTATTCAGATCTGCAACAAAATTGAAAGGAGTATTTTGTGAACCACCTTTCTACAACATTTGGGTGCAAGCTGCCCAGTAGTTTATGCATCATCCTGTTCACAAACAAAATGAGCAAATAAGCAAATGGACAAGAATGAAAACACAATATCTCTATCTGTATTTCAGGCTGCTTAAAATGTATGTGACAGTCATAGAATAGATGTGCCTGCCACTTCCTCTAACAGTACCGGACGTTCAAAAAAACAATTGCCAAAATTTGTTATGCTAAATCCTGCTTTGTGTCATGAATGCATCCATTAGAGATGACCCACTGGTTCTTTCATTTCAATACAAAGTTGTATTAACTCCCGAAACAAACTTCATGCAAAATTAGGTTATTATATATATAAACATACATATCAATGTATGCATCAAATTAATAACAACTCAACTCTCTACTATATCCTGTTAAATTAGCATGCAAGTGCTTTACAAATTGATTTATCATCACGATGCAAACATGAAACGAGGCTTCAAACTCAGAAGGGGGATGAAATGATATGCGAGAAGAGTAGGTGAGAAATATGGATGAGCAACACACTTTATAAACATAACTTGTCAAGATTCTATCTCTATTGGGCTGTTTAATCAGGACAGTGTTACTGTTCAAAACAGTATTGATTATCAACCATCCTGAAGAACAGTGCAGTGACTCCAACTTCAAAGTAAATTCTGTAAGCGCTCCACTTGGACATTCTCAAATGCTGCGATATACAAGAAGGCTAGCATGAAGCTAGCAACTATCCACAACCAGCTACAAGCCATAAACATACTTTTCTGACCCCAAAGGCGTTACTACCGGGGGAAGTAGGGTCGCTAGAGTAAAAACGACGTTTACAAAATACCATTTTAGTGAGACACCGGTGATTCGACAGGGGACAGAGACTCAGCCAGCCTGTCAGGAAGAGAGACCGAACATGCACGGAGTTGAAGGACCCTTGTTTACAGCTGGTGAGCTGCCCGTTAAACTGCCTGTATAGAAAGGTTGTCCGTGTCACTGAATTGTCTGCTTACTTCTCTGTGACTACTTTGTGTAGTGTGTGTGTGTGTGTGTGCGCGCGCGCGCGCGTGTGTGTGTGTACTACTTCCTCTACATCTACAGTACTTCACTACTTGCTTCTCATTCTTTCCAAATACTGAACAGGCAAAATATATATATTAATGTAGATTGCCAGCACAGCACACTGTAATCTAATTACTATTATTATTATGATCAAACTGATTATCACCTATTGAACAGAAAAGAAAAGAAAAGAAACAAACACAAAAGTACAACTACAAACAACCTCAGATATGGAATACAGTAGGCTTCTGAGCTTGTAAATTTCCCCAAAATATGGGATAACTCTAGAATTTGTCAAGCTTTACATTTACCTACTGCATAAACAGGAGAGTCTTTATTGTTCATCCTTTTCAGTCTAATGGAGAAAGAGAGACAGAGAGAACATGGGGTCCTAATCCACAGAACACACAGACTCCTTTCATGGGAGTACTGGGAAAGACCTTTATTTGTTCATTCCTATCATGGAGAAAGTAAGTTCCAGGCTTGGATAGGTCTGAGCTTGAAGATTAGATGAAACCAGAGTGTTTTAAACCTCTTCTGGGGCCATGGATTTGAGTCAGTTCGCCCCCCTGGCCCCCCTCCTGCAGGCTGTAATGAAATAATAAGGAGTATGAATGGTTCAGTGGGAGAAGGTGCAGAGCCTGTCCAGCACAGTGGAGTAGAAAACAAAGTAATCAATCAATCCAGGCAACGAAATGCCCTGAAATTATTAAGAAGAAAATATTCATTTAACTCTCAAAATCCACCATATATTGGAATTTAATATGCAAGTTATCCAAAATTAAACATTTTGGAACACACACCAATCATAATATGTTGTGTATATTGTCATATAGTGCTTAAAGGTCACATATTATACCCTTTTTCCACAAGTTAACGCAGTTCCCAGACACTTACATGAGAGTCTTTGGTCAAAATAGCAAACAGATGCTGCAGGACAGCGTCCGTTATTTCTGTCTCAAACAACTTTGTCAGACGCGTTTTTCAATACTTGATTACAGAACTTCGCACACTACGCAGGATTGACTGGATGATTTCATTTCACAGTTTTCGGGTTGGTAATGACCCACAGCCACCAAATATTAGTGTCGAAACATTGGAAAAGTGATTCCCCCCCCCCCCCCCCCCCAATATGTCCCCTTTAATATACCATTATAAGTGAAATTATTTAAGTTTCATTCTCATCGAGATATACTGTACTCAAATTATACTAAATGAGACAGAATTTGGATTTAGAGGAGAGTGGGATTACCTGCGAACCCAAGTCAATAATGAGATCGGTGAATTACATAAGCACTTAATGACATACATGAAACAAAAACAATTAGTGCTAATGGAAGTGGCAGGACGTCGCTCCTCAGCAGGAGGTGAGAGAAAGTGTCTGCTGCCCTGCCTGGACAGATATCATGGCCTACATCATCATCAATTATTCCTGGCATCTCAATTTAACCAGGGGCAGGGAGGGCAAAACAGGACAATGCCAGGGCGCACTTGAGAGCACGAGCTCTGGTCTCCCTGTGGGTCCAAGTGGGAGGAGGAGGAGAGAGTAAGTGTGTGTGTGTGTGTGTGTGTGTGTATTATCATCCATTCAACCCAAGAGACTGCCCGGTAAGGAAATCCCTGGAATCCCACTCTCGCTGCCGCCGCCCGGCCATAAGGGCAGGCAGGTCACTTTACAGCTCATTACCAAATTAGAAAGGCTGTGGGTCAGCCTGAGCAGCAGCCAGGCCACAGAGAGATAGAAATACATGGTGCCACCAGTCTCTTCTGTCATCATCGAGAGGTGGCGGCCTGCACCGTACACTGTGGAGTAAAACATCCGAGACTGCCTCCCGAAGACTGACCTTAAAGTAGTCACTATGGATACCGACACCAAGACGCTGAGGAGTAGAAGAAACATTTTACTGACTGTGGGGGTTTAAATAAGAAAACTTCATTCGTGTACTTGTACCTCGTGCCAGACAGCTTAGCATCCATGTGTGGGACACTGAGTTATAGGTTGGTGCTGCTTCTGATGCCCTTCTAAGCTTTGCTCATGCACAGACTCAAGTTCCTATTCAGCTCAGCTGCTATGATGCCTGACAGGAGGTTCCATGCTGTTGAGAGGCAGGATATCATTAGGAGTTTGAAGATGTTGTTGATCCCTTGTGTGGATCCTTCAATATCAGCACTGCCCTGAATTAGCTCGTCTGGGTGAGCGCCTGAAAAACCAATCCTTCTACCAACCCACTCACTTTTATGGAAGTTCAGTCAGTAGGTTTTGTGTAATCCTGTTATAATCACACAGAAAGGTGAAAAGGAGCAAAGGTCACCTCAAGGGCAAAGGTATGAAAATGTTTCATGTGACTTTTCTATTCTTCTATGCAAAAAGTCATATTGAAGAATAATTAAAGTTTTTCGGTAATGATTTATTCAAACCTTTTCTTGCAGAGATTTAGATAAGAAGTTCAACACAAACCTCATATATATTTAAATGTCAGGTTACAGTCAATTACCTTAGCATTTATTTTATTTTAGCTTTGTTTAGCTTAGCTTATTTTAGCTCAGCAGAGGAACTGCTATTGTGTGTACACTTCCAGTTTATCATGAATGAAATGTTTATAATCGACAGGAACATTTTCGCTCTTCTTTAGTTCCATCCCACTTTTATCCTAAACCATATGCCAAGCTACTCTTCCCGTTGTCCTACATCCATAACAACAGTAAGACTATCAGAATGCTGTCAATCTTCTAATCTAACTCTCATACGCCTAAATAAGAAATCAAAGATTTGCATTTCCTAAAATGGGTGCTATATTTCAACATTAAATGTTGATCATGTTACATATATGAAATTATATCTTAAGGGGGATGAGTGTTTGGGCCGTATAGTTTCATGCTTCCCTAATCATTTTCATTGATAAAAGTGATTTTCTGACATCTGTTAAAGTTTACATAAGATTAGCTATCTTCCAGTTTATCCAGAGGAGTGTGGTATTTTTGGTATTTTAGATGTTATCCATTAGAATTAAACTACACCAACAGGATGAATTTGTATTTTCCAGATCCCCTGAAGGAAGATAGCTGACCACATGTGCATGAAGATATCAGAGCAGTGGGTGCAGATACTGAGAATGGGAGTATGTGCCGAATGCGCAGGTATCAGGTATGAAATGTGACGGCGAGGCCTCCCCAGCTCAGGGAGGCTGAGGAGGAACCGGCCCGTCTGTCACTGAGGCACTGAACAAAAAAACAACCTGAATGCATCAGCATGTAGCAGAAAGGAGAGCGCCCCACGTTCAGACTCTATCTGCACCACAAAGCCATCCTCCCTTGGAATAGTGAAGAGGGAGGGCACATAGTGTCTAAAGTTAATATTCTTATCAGGTCTTTTTGAAACTCCTCTTCAATGATGAAGCTATTTCTCATGGTCATGTCAACTGGGAGCAGCAGGCAGGGGAAAAGATCATCCTTCACCCCTTCACTCAGAACAGAGCTAGCATTTTCTTTTTAAGTTTCTAACAGTCACACGTTCACCTTTTGTTTTGCACACATTTTATCTCAGTGCCAAATGCAAGCTATTTCATTTGCAGTACTGTACTTGTATTGTGACTCTTTTTGATGGTATCGTGGTATAATAAAGGTTTTCCTTCACCGGTCTCCGTCGGTGAAGGTTAGCCAGCGTGGCTCTCGTCCTTGAACAGACTCGCTTTTCCTTCGAGAAGCAAAGTCTATTATGAGTCAATCCAGCCTTTCATGGCTGCAGGAACAGTAAATCAGTTCATGAGAAACTGAAGGATGACCAAACAACAATGATCGGTATTCATTCAAAATATCTGGATTATTACATTTTTGGCACACGAAAAAAAATCAAAGGTATCCTTTGACTTACACACACATTCATTTTCCTTCTTATACATTGACAAGATCTATGCCTTTTCCTCACCACAAATCAGTCAGATCATAAACAACAGCTATCGAACCTGATAAAGCTCTTTCAGGTTAGAGATCTGTAATTTGACAGCTATGTTATCTTACATCTGCTGAAAAGTGTCAACAAACTGATGGTAAAAGTAATGAAAAGCCACCATTGCTGCTCGTTACTCTGCAGAGGCTCAATGGTTAGTACAGTAACACCTCGACATACGAGCTTTCCGAGAACGTTTTATATTACAATAGTGTATATTATTTATTATATCATTTTGTGTGTGTGTGTGTGTGTCTATATAGCAATAACAATTGTATTTGAGAGTTTTTAGATGCCGGAACGGATTAAATTGCTTTTATTTTATATGGGAAAAATTGATTTGGCGTACGAGTGATTTGCGTTACGAGCTCGGTCCAGGAACAAATTATACTCGTATGTCAAGGCATTACTTTACACGAAATGAAACATCCACTAGCAAAAGTTTATCATTGGTTAACACATTTCTACCAACCATGGAGAACAAATGAAACCAAATAAAATCTTTATGATTCTTATTAGTAGCCAGAAAGATTGACTTGGTCCAAAAATGACCCGTGACCCGGTATGAATGAGCTGAATGAATGAATGAATGAATTCCTGTCCCTTGAATTGAATTAGACCAGCCAAAACAGGAAACAAGGTTAAATAGTTTGGCTTTGCAAAGTGAATAATAATAGTTCTAATGATACCTTTAAATATCACTAATAAATAAACCAGTTCAAACAAATAATCCAATATTTTGTTTATCTCTTGTGAGCCAAAACCAAATGTCAAAATGACAAGCTATGGAGAGAGAAGGCAAACAATTTAACAATGCACAAATAGTGAGGCCTGCAAAGCAGCATTTCAAGTCTTCAGATCGAGAGCTCTTTTACATAACTCCCCTAACTGTTAGCTCAGTAAATATTAGAAAGGCCTAAATTGTTCCCAAACCACATTTTGATGGGAAGGATAACTGCAAGAATATTTGATTGTAAAGAAGGGGTTTGATACCTAACAAGAGGAAAATATGTACATCATTTAAGGGTCAAAATGGTTGCCTCTATGCTGTAACCTCAGGTCTTCTTTGTAGCGGTGGCACATAAAGAGAACAAAGACAAAGGGGTCTTAAAATGCCTTTGGGGGCACAGAACCCAGATCAGCGAGTCGAGACGGATGCCATGCCTGCTCTTCCAGCATACGCCTGGACATCCACTAATGACCGCTCTTCACGTTGCTGCTGCTGCTTCATTTGTCATACAGGAGAACATTCAGGCCAAAGGTAGCTTTGTGAATGCTAATTACTGCACTGGTTATATATACATGGTCTCATGGACCAGAGTTTGTAGTGTGACAGTCACACTCCTGTAATAGACCCGTCTGGAAAATGTTTTGGAAAGATGGAGTGGATGTAGAGCTATCCACAGCTTGAGTTTTATTTTTAGGGAATGTTAGCGTGGACTGAATGCAGGCTTGCAGTATGTCCACACGGTGCCAATCAAACATGCACAATGTGTAGACATTCAAACCCAGGCCATATACAGTAAAGATCACGTGACTGACACATCCGTGCATTCACAGTCCCACCAGTATTTCACACACACACACACACACACACAAAACAAACCATGCAAGACATCTCTCATCGGCTCAGTGACCAACAAATAAACACAGGCAGGAATACTGTAAGCTCCAGAACGTAGCAGAGGAACACTGCGCGCACACGTGTGTGTGTGTGTGTGTGTGTGTAATTCATTCACAAGCCGGCCTAGCACACTTTTATTGGTTTAACAGGAAAGACAGAATCAATCGGCGGAGCATCGACAGCAGCTGGAGGGTGAGCATGAAGTCCACACGGGTCACATGTCTGTCTCAACTATTGTGTACCGGTAAGTGATAAGTTAATGACCAAACAGGCTCGTCAAACAGGTGATGATGAAGAAGCTTTCAAGGCACAACAACATAATCATTTACTGGAAGGTTAAATGTCGAGTGCCAGATATCTCACAGTTCTCTGTGGTTTGGCAATACACCCTTTTTTGTGTGTGCTGTAATCAAACATCAGCTCCACAGATCTCTGTGCAGCTTCCAGGTGCAATAAAATATCTTCCCAACTAAATGATTTAGGAGTTGAGGTTTCTGCTTGCTGTTGCGTGCTCTGAGACGTCTCAAGATCGCAACAACCGGCGTTGACACTGGCACTGGTATTCAGTGTCGGCTGGACCGGTCAAGAAATGCCAAACCCAACCACGGCGTTGCATGCAGCTCCTTTTTCAACGCATTCCTGAAGGCATCCTGCTCCCTTCACAGGCCCTCACCTCCACCGTGCCACCGACTGGTCCCGCTCCGGCCGGAGACGCACGCCCTCATCATTTTCAGCGCTGACTGCGAATGTGGACGAATCGGGAGACGAGCAGGGAGTTCGCCAGTCTACCGAAACCTTCTGGAGTCCGCAGTTGTAGCAAAGTCATGTATGTAATCTTCAGATATTTGAAACAAACAAGGCAACCTTGACATTCCCAGATGGGGAGTAAGCGATTCAAGACTGCAGGCACAAATTAAAATGCGTCTTTGTCCCGAGGAAACCCAAAATTAAAAAAATGGTGTCTGCAAACGACAGGGAAAGTACGCGGCCTCATCTCAAGGCCCTCGTTCCGATGGCCGTTCCACGAGCTCGCAATCCGATTCAGCGCATGGCTTGAATCTAAGAGCTAAGGGGGCATACTGTTAAAATCTGATTTGCAGACTCACCTTGGCTTATCTGTCTGAGGACCCCCCCCCCCCCCCCCCCCTCCCCAGTCACCGGCGGGCGTCTCAGGCTGACAGCTCTTGAGCTAGATTCTGGCAGTACAACAGAGCAGTCATAATTGGCCCCTATTCATTTCTCAGAGATAATCCTCCGATAGGTTGAGCCTTTTCTGTTCCGAGCTTCATTTCTTCACTAATGTTTACACAAGGCATCCATCGGCTTCTCCTCCTCCTGCAGGGCCGTGCAGCCAGTGTGTGTGCGCGCTTTAACGTGCGTCTGAGGGGTCCTTGCTCATCCAGCGTGGCTGCTAAAGCTCAAGACCCAAAGTCACAAAGGCCTCATGAATGTCTGACTCAGAGACAACTGTCAGAATTCAATGGGTCGGATTAAGACGGAGCGCAGAACTGACATGTTGACATGTTCTACTAAGTGCATTTCAAGGTGGCTTTAGCCCGTTTGCTCCATTGTGGAGGGACGGAGGAGACACAATTGCTAAATGGGACCGACTATTCTTCAGGTGGCGGGTGAACTTTACTCCTGCTGTCTGGGCTAGGCCCGACACCAGTCTCGTTCTCAGGGTGAGTGAGGCTGCCGTGGATCCTCAGGAGGTTCAGGGGTTTCAGAGAGCTCTGTCCTTAACCAAACAAACACAGTGGAATTTCTGCTATTGTTGGTGCAGTGGGTTGAGTGACAGGGCTGCATAGCAGAGGTGCCTGTCAGCAGAAGGGCTCTGGGTCAAAGTGTGATCACCTTCAGTGACACCGCTCAATATTAAGATCATCGTGCATCTCAAACACAAACCTGTGCAGATCCATACGCAGATGTTTTTACATCGACACCATTGGTGGATCCGTGGATTTGTGTTTTTGACACCCTTTAAATAACGGGGAGAATGTGCAAAAGAAATGTAATTGATCAAATGAATTTTGGAGAATGCAAAATATTAAATTTGTGAAGCCTTACAGAAGCCTTTATGAGCTTTATCCCTAGACTGTAGTCAGGCCGGTTTCTTCTACTATGAACGCTGTTTTAACATGTGCAGAATGTGGCTTGGCATTATCCTACTGGAATATAAAAGGACATCTCTGATGTTGCTCCAAACGTGTGTGTGTGTGTGTGTGTGTGCGCGCACTGATGGCGCCTTCACAGCAGTGCGAGTTACCCCCATACCCCAATGTTATTGGAAGTTGCACTGATAATGTTTAACTGGTCGTCTACGTTCCTGGAGGACTCAACGTCCAGGACTTCCAAGAACAGTTTGAAATGTGGACTCATTGCACCACGGAATAGTTTCCACTTCGCATAAGTTCATCTCAGATAATCACGTAGACGCAAACAAAGACATAAATAGATCATATGGAATTTCATTTTCACACATTTTATATCTAAAGGTGCCTTTTCTATATTTCTGTGGCTCCTAAATGCAGATGTAATGCCACCTTTGGCTGCAGTTCTCCATTTACTGTACACATGCAGACTGTTGTGTTGATCTTTTAATCAAATTCTTGGCAAAGAAGGGTAAATAAGTATTTGGAACATTTAAGTAATACTTGAGTACTTAGTTAAACCTTACATGCCTATTATTCACGACTGAATCAGTGTATTCATCTGTAATTGTTTGCTTGTATACAAAATATCTCAAGTTATTGAAAGATTTCAGTGAAGGTTTATGGAGCGATGCTCTTTGGGCGCAACAGATTTTGATGCACATCCTTTTTTTGAATGATAAAAAAAGAGGCAAATTTAATTGACAAATATGAACTAGGTTCAGATTTCCCCACAGCCATTTCTACATCATTATTTTGCTTTCATGGTATAGTTATTTTCCTTTCGCGTTCTACACCAGAACAATGTACTGACGCCGGAGGAGGTATGTGCTCGCTGAGTGCTTGTAGTTTGGTTTCTATAACACAGCTATCAGTTTCACCTTCCCTCACTATGCGTAATGTTTTGTTTTTAGAAAAAGAACAGCCCAGCGAAAGGAAACTCTTTCCACGCGTACGTAAGTACGTACAGCACGCTGACATGTACACGTTTATGTATGTGAACACACAGTGCAGACCCAAGTAGCCATGCAGCCATTTATGTAGCACACAGAGCAGTCAGCTGGCGTCATTATTTTAATGGTGACTGCGCATCCAAGCGTGTCATTACCTTACAGATAAATTATGTAACACAAAGCTTTAATAGAAAATTACACTGCTCTATTTACAACCACAAACGTTGTCAGTTAGGTGACATCAGGCCTGCACTCCCCGGTTTTAGGTTTTAGTGCAGGCCATCATTAGCTAGCCGACCTGAAAGTTGAACCCTGACCCCTGCGGGACACCGGTGAGGCTAACTGGAGAAGTCTTTGGCCTGGAGTGACTGATCGACAACAATAAACAGAAATCATTCATCTCAGGAGGACGGCGCTGTGGAACACTGGAGAGTGACCCATTTCATTTAGTGTGAGGGAGAAGCCAAACTGTGTGTGAAATAAGGGAGCAGGAGAGAAAAAGCAGGAGGGAAGCGGAGCGTAAAAAGCAAACAGACATTGCAGTTACACCGATGGCCTCTATGACTTCCCTCACGCTGCCTTGGGCCCAGCCCAGGGTCTCTGAAGTGGCTCGTTAAGCACAGGAACATAGAATCAATTACCCTGGGCAAACACGCTGCTACCGCTCAGCATTGTGTTGCTTGGCTGCTCCGTGCATCCCATCCCCTCCGCTCCGCCCTGTGCCCCCCAGGCCCCTGCCGTGCGGCGCTGTGGCATGTGAGCTCTCCGTGCTCCGAGTGATAGAGTCAAGCTGTTCCTGCTGAGCGGAGGTCAGGGTCCTTCAGTCAGCACCTCGGCCCTGAACAGAGCACACAGGAATCCCCCTTCCCTCCCTAACTAGGGTTGAAACTCAGCTCTCTCTCCTCTGGCCCGGGTCCAAATAGACCCGGTACCGCTCTCTCTTTTCCCCCCTCTCCATCTCCTAGCACACTGTCCACTCCCTTCATCAAAATCATTAATCAGACTAGACAGATTAAAAATAAAAATAATAATAAAAAACAATACACCCACCAGGCTCCACAGGGTCCTGATTTCTGCAGCGAGCCACCTACGAGCCTCTTCCTCCCTCATCCTCTATTTAATAAAGCCATGGCAGGCAGCAGGTTGGACCGCCGCACACTTTGGCAAACTGTGGGGGTTTATTGCTGCTTTATTGATATAAACAACTTGCCTTATCTTAGCGGGTGATGACTCTTTAGGCCGATCCTACCATCCGTGCAAATACATAACAGATAACCCTTATCGGTTTGGCAGCAATAAAAGCACTCTCCTTTCAAACGTCTTCCAGAAGCACATATCTTTTATAGGGATTAAAGGGATTAAATGTGCACCCAGGAAGTTTTAAAGCTTATATTTGATCCAGTGACTATTTTCTGCTCTCTTTCATTCTTGGCTTGGAAAAAGGGAGGAGAACTGGAGGGTAACAGTGCCACCTTTGGGTGAGGCCGAGTAGTGCAGTTAAAACAAAACACCAGCCTCGAGTCTCACACACTAACATCAGGATTTGTGTAGTCCTGCTGTATTCCTTAAACCATTTGGGAAGGAGAAGAGCATGGTAGGAACATTGAGCGGTCTGTTGGGCTGTAAACACGCCGGCGCCCCTGGCCAGGTCCGAGCTGTGTGACTGACAGGCGGCCCACCAACTGTTTGTGTGTGTCCATGGGAATGGGGCGGCGACGCCGCAGTGACAGCACTGGGGCTATCCATCAGTGTCATGGGGAGGGCTTGTGGGGGTGTATGGTATGTGTCACCCCTAAGACTAATGGACAGGAAGTACAGCCGGAGAAACAACAATATTTGCAGAATATATATATATATATATATATATATATATATATATATATTTCAGAAAAACGTAAGGGCTTGGTCTACAGTTCTGGTACGATTTCAACAAAACACCGAGTGCAGATCTTAATCCTGATTGATGAGTCTGTTTATTTAAAAGACGCTCGCTCTGCAGCAGAACTCTTGCTCGCCTGATCTACAGCCCTGTGCTTTCAGAACCTACACCCACAACCTGCGTGTGGAATGATCACTTTGTGATCAGTGACCTGGGCAGCCAGTGATCACATGTATGACTGGCATATGGAGACGTTTGGGGCCATGAAGAAGGAGACAGAGGAGGAGGAGACTAAAAACAGGCTAACTCCTGATCCTGTGTGCCGACTCGTGTTCAGAGGCCGAGGTGCTTAACCTCAGCAACCGGTGACGGTGGCGTCCAACCCCGAGCGCTTCGTGATGTTGACCTTTGTCAGCTCCTCGGCACAAGTTGGGTGGATGCCAACTGTCTGCAGCAGGTGGGAAAATGTTGCTCCACACCTAAATGTAGAGACACAGAGAGGCCACGTGAGTTTACACATCCTCCTTTAAAAGAATCTACTGTAGTATCTTCTAATGGATTTCTATCCGTTTTGTACTGTATGATGTGCAGCTGATCACTTATCCAAGTCCGAAGGTATTAATATAACATATTCAAATATTTTTCGATGGTTTCTAACCTTTGATTGTTGGAATGTGAGAAGCATTAACATCATGAATACTGAGAGAGAAAAGGTCATCATGAACAATCCGATCTGACAAATGTATTATATTCTGAGACCTCTGTGACTTTGAGATTTAAAACACATGGGACAAAGAAAAAAAAAACACTTGACCTTAGACAAAATGCAGGGTTTATTAAACTTACTGGAAGCCTAAAGCAAAGCCCTGAGTGATTTCTCCAGCATTTGGGCCGGTGAAGTGCAGGCCCAGGATCTTCTGGTCTCCGCCTCGCTCACATACCACCTGAGGAGGAACAAAAATGAACCGAAGCAAAGGAGGCGTTTGAGGCTATTGTACCGTCACATTTTAAGATAGTTCTTTTTTTTTTTTGACTGGACAAATGTGTCTCAACGCTTGTTTGAGTTAGACTATTTCAGTCAGTTCCTCAAGCAGCAGTCTAACCCCATCGACCCGCTGCAGGAGGCCCTGCCTTCAACAACACGCACACACAAACAGTGTCTGATGCAAACATACAAAGCAAAGAGTCAAACTATGCAGAGCATTAAAAAGACGACTGCTCAAAAGTACCTAAAGTCAACTCTGTGGCGTAAGCCTACCTTTAAGTAGCACTGGCTGGCCTCGCGCTCCGCTACAGTGAATTCCAGAGGCTTATAGAATGCGTGGTAGACCTGCACACCAAAAAAGGACATAATCACACAGCACATCTGGAAACGCAATCACTTAAAGTCGGTAAAATAATCTTGCTTGACCAATAATTTCACCGGGACAGATTTAATTTAATTGTTTTGTAGTTCGACAAAAAAAAAAGAAAAAAAAAAGACAAACCTTAGTTATGATCCTCAATTCTCATTCGATTTAATGTTCTGCAAATCCTCATCTCACAGATACGAATAAAAACGAAACAAAAACAAGGAAGTGTCCAGTAATGATGAAAAAAATATATATATATAGATATAAGACAATAGAAGAAGTAAAATGAGACATTTAGAAATGTTTGTGCTTTGCTTTTATTAAGGCTCCGATCCATCCTCCAACCTGTAGCTTTTATAACAATGACTGCGTCTGACTTGCTAATTACACGAGAAAAAGAATAAAGATATCTGCTTGTTTGATAATGAGAAACTCTTCCCTGAAAATGCACGTAGCGTTTTATTCTCCAAGTCGACGTGCTGACACAAGCCATGAGGGCCACGCAGCTGTACGGGGCCGGAGCCACGACTCCGTCAGATCTCAGCGCCGCTGTCATCGCCCCATACGCACCTCAATCAGAGCTCCTGCTCGCCTGTCAGTCACAGCGAGGAGCCCCAACGCACCAGCTACACCTTACTTCAGCAGCCTCGTGCAGGTGTCGGCTAGCATCTGGCACGCTGCGCACGTACGCGGGCACGCAAATATACAAAGCTAGTTGCTCTTGCATTGTGTGCGTGTGTCAATGTTTGCTCATGCGTTGTGCAACAATGCGTCTTTTGTGAATGTTTATGGCATTAAAAGGACAAAATCGCTTCCTGCGTGTCGTTGTGGATTACAAATAAAGCCACAGTGACAACAGCAGCTCGAGCTGCTTCGGTTACAGATCACTATGATAAAATTCAGTCATGTATAAATTAGTACGTGGTTTATTTTCATGGCGAGTTTAAAATATCATTCAATTCATTTTGAATTTGGGAATTAAAAACCTCAAATGCTGCTTTTTCTTTAACAAATACGTAATTAGATTTTTAATTCAGTTCAAAGCATTACAAGAAGAAAAATAGTTTCCCAGTGTATAATTTAGTGGAAATTAGATTTGAATTAGATAAGTCACTGTGCAGAAACCATGAAAAAGTCCTGTTTGTCTCATGTGTCTGAACTTGAACAGATGGAGGCTTGCAGCTTCCAGCTCCATCCGCCAAAGCTTTCTCACCTCGATGCCGTCTTTTCCGTTCCTCCTCTCAGCCTCCTCCTCAGAGAGACCCACACAGCCGTACTCCAGGGGGGTGAACACCGTGGTGGGCACCTAACACACACACACACACAAATTTTCCTAAAAGAATCTAAACACCAACTTGTTTTTTGCTCCATTTTTCTCCTTTGATCATGAACTATGGTATAATGAATACTTTTAATTTGTGCTTTATGAAGGAAGTGCACAAAATAATTATAGATGCCAAACCTATTTCTTTGGCATCTTTGGAATATGAGAGGCGCATCATTACATCAGTCTTAATAATCCCTTTGCCCCATGTGAATGAAAAGCTACTCATCACTATAATAAACCTCCATTAAGAGTTAAACATAGGATGAGGAAGCGTAATAATGACACTGATGACACTTTGGACAATGATGCCTGTTTATGTCATAACTCATCCAGAGGAGCGGTCTGAGGAACAGAGATGTGCTGTGATGGTTAACAGAAAACTATTGGTTAGAAACGACACACACCAACAGGCTGTGTGAGACGCTCCGAGTGTGTTAGCGTGGCTTACATTGTCGTAGCTCATGAGCTCAGTGCTGCGACCGCTCAGTCTGCGGGCGAGAAGTTTTCCTGCTTTTATAGCCGTTGGGGTCAATTCAGGACGACCCTAACACAGAGAGAAAAATACATTTAGAAATATTCCCCCACCGCACAGACAACTTTATATTTGATCTTTTAGCCACTCATCATTTGAAGGATTGGTAGTTGCTATAAGTAGCAGGAGTTTCAACCATCTGACCATTTGTTTCCAACCAGCAGTCAGTTTGCACAAACACAGACGAGGTGCATCATTTCAACCGTCGAGTAAACTTCAAAAACAACCGCTTTGTTTTTGCCTTAATTGTTCTGGATGTCTACGCAAACAGATCGAGGACACACACACCCAAAAACTGCCTGATTCAGGGAACGGTCAGGCTGCAGGGCAATTCTGAAGGCATGACGTGCTAAACTATCACCACACTTCCTGCCGCACGTGTGTTTGCTCTGGTATTCATTCATCATTCGTCATCATAATGCATTTCTTGGCGCGCTTTTCTGAGCAAGGAAAAAAGATAAGCATGAAGTGACATATCACTCCTATTAAAAAAATAGACTTAAAGAATGTTGTGAAAAGCTGACAGACAGATCGAGAAGGATGATTCATCAAAGTGAGCTGTCAGAGTGTGTGTGTGTGTCATGCAGCTTGGGAGTCAGCAAAGAAACACACAGCCGTAACACTAGCAGCAGCAGGTAGAGCCAGTATTAACATCGTTCAGCTCGGCACCAAGACCTCGGATGTTGTTCAGCCCAGTGCTCAGATGTTGTGTACGTGCACATTGTGATACCCAAAACACGAGGGGTTGAAAAGCGAAAGGGAAAAATAACCCTCTCAATTTTACAATTGTTCTACACTTTTTGCCTTCATCAACAAAATATTAACATTACTTTATCAAGGCTTCCTCTGTTTGTTTTTTTTAAATATTAAATTCTGACTAATAATTATGTGTTATCTGCGGCGACTTTTCGGGACGCTGTCTGCTGGCAGCCCGTTGTCCGTTGACAATGCCTACCTCTCCGATGTCACCCAAAGCATAGATGTTTGGCACGGAGGAGGATTCGTCGGCGCCCACGACTATTTTCCCTGTCGCTTTGTTGAGTTGCACGCCAATCTTGTCCAGACCCAGAGCTTTGGTTTCAGGGGCTCTGCCTGAGGTGAATGGAAGGAAACAACACAAGGAGAATATTACGTTACACTCAGCAGAGACAGTGTTCATTACACTGAGGGTTAGAGCCATTGACCAATGTTCAGGGAATGTAAGCGGCCGGTGGACACAGCAAAGAGGAGGTTATCTGGACACTGTCCCTCACACCTCCTGTAGCATCCATGACCAGAATACACAAACATAGTAAAGATTCAAATTCACAACTGAGAAACTGCAATTCTATATTCAAGAATTACAAAACAAAACAGAACTAATATTTCATGTCTTGAATTAAACGTTTTCCCCCCATTAATGATGATAAAACTCTGGGAAAAATTATGTACCGGTATTTAAATAAAAATAATAATGCAGTCATTACTTCCATTCATGCAGCATCATCAGCTCAGTTTGTGCTTTACGTCATGACTGAATGCTTCAAAACCAAGACTTCCAACAGCCTCTAATTATCTTCTGTCTAATTAACAAATGCTCGGGTCAACAGCGCAGAGTGATGGAGAGAATGTGGAAAGGAGGTGAAGAATCATGTGCAGGCAGGCTGGAATGGGTGGAGGAAAGTATCAGGTGTGCTCTGTGATAGGAGAGTGTCAGCGAGGATGAAGGGAAAGGTCTACAAGAAAGTGGTGAGGCCAGCCATGATGGACAGCTGAGAGACAGTGGCTCTGAGGAAAAGACAGGAGGCGGAGCTAGAAGTGGAGGAGATGAAGATGCTGAGGTTCTCCTTGGGAGTGACCAGGTTGGATAGGATTATAAATGAGGCAAAAGAGGGACAGTGAAGGTTAGACATTTTGGAGACAAGGTCAGAGAGACCAGACTCTGATGGTTTGGACATGTCGAGGAGAGACAGGGACTATATCGGTAGAAGGATGCTGAGGATGGACCTGCCAGGGAACAGGACTAGAGGTCGACCCAGGAGAAGATACATGGACGTAGTGAGGGAGGACGATGCAAAGGACGGGGTGAAGTGGAGAACATTGATTTGCTGTGGCGACCCCTCACGGGACAAGCCCAAAGTCCAGTAGTAGTAGTAGTAGCATACTGACACTACTAGAAGAGACAGATTCACCAGGCTTAGAATTTGTCCTCTGGTGATGTCAGAAAACCAAAACTGCTGCCATGGTTGCACAAGAGGAAGATACAAGGCAACACCAAAGTCTTCAGCTTCAGCACTTGGAGCCAAAATATGTGTAATTAATTTCACAGATATCCACCTAATAGTTGTTGTTAGCGGAATAGTTGAAATTAACAATATTTGAAAATTCTTATATTATGGAACATTTAATGAGAAATAATATCCTGTGTAATGTGGTTATTAAAGCTACACACACAAATAATAATCATAATAACAGCTCTAATAACTGATAGCGTAGATCTCTAAACACCAGTAATGTACAGGTTGAAATGAAAAAATAACTTTCCTCATTTGGAAATTTTAAATCAAGGACAACAACATCTGGCCGGCTGAGAAAGAGCTCAAGAGGAGAAACTGATGAGCGGCGAGGGATCAGTATCCCATCAACCTCTGGGACACCCCAAGGTGTGATTTTTGACACTTCCTGGGGGACAGCTGACTGATGCTGTCGACACTGAGTCTCCATGGTGACGGTGCGTGGACCACTGACCCCCCACCATAGCTCCTCACAACCTGCCTGGGTAGCATAATAAACACCAAGCCCCGAGCTACCCATGTAGATGCTATCGGACAGCAAAAACAACAAACCCCCAAGACTCTTTCCTGACTGGAGCCAAAGAACAACGTCCTCCCCCTCTTCTCCAACCGGGTGGGGGGGCAGCAGGGACCTGTCTGGTGCTCCACATCATGGGTGGCAGAAGGGGATGGAGAGCACAGAGGAGGAGGACGGAGGGGGAAACCAGGCAGTCATGACCGATTCAAGAGCAGCAACACAAACACAGAGATAAACAGTCCTGCAATTTATTCAGTTTATAAACAACGCACAAAGGTAAATAAAGTGTGCGTCATTAGTCTGCGTTTCAGTGGTGTTTGTTTCCCACAATGATCTACATCCTGTTACGGTTTAACCTCCCTGATGAGAAAAATCTTCCCCAGTTAAAACATGAAATGCTTGCTTTGAAAATATAAAATTTCAGCATCAGTTACTGCAAAAATATAATTAATGGCTGCCAAAAAGCGCTATCTGTAGGATCTGACTGGCGAGTCCAGCCTTTGCAAGATCTGGCCTTCCTGTCTGGAGCTGCAGCCTCTGCTGCTGCGCTGCAGCTGAGGCTGCAGCTCCATTGTGCGTCGAGGACACAACAACAGCGGGTCGCTGATAAGGGGCTTGCTTTGACCCTCGCTCACTGTGGTCCAGCAGATAGGCCAGTCTGAACAAAACCTGTTGTGACATTAAGAGGAAGCCGCCAGACTGCTAGGCTAATTAGCCACAACACTGCAGAAATTGAAATAAAAGCTGGACACTTATCTGATCGATGAAATGAACAAAGACAAAAGGAGCCGTTTCTTCAGGGCTCCCATACAGTCAGTCAAAGATTGATTATGTTCTCCATCTTAAGCAAAAAATGATTTTAAGATGCAAACCGATGGCGAGCTCAGCCATAAAATGCTGCAGCATCTGTACTCAAAACGTATTGTATTACATCGTGAACGAAGATTGGTGTGCTTAAACATAATTTAACCTTAAGAGTTTCCATATATAACCTGCAAATTCCCCCAAAGCTCAACCTACAAATTACAAACAAGTAACAGGATCCAACTAGAAGTCAGCTAGTTTGGTTATTTCAAAGAATAGATACATTTAGGTAGAGTCAGGGTTAGGTAAAGCAGACATTACTGACATCTGAATCAAAATGTGATTACTGATGTCACTTCTTCTGCCCGTGTTGTAAAGTAGCATTTGATTTTAAAACTGGACTGCATAGTTTACAACTCAACTGAAACATTTTCAATTAAACATTTAACTTTGAACAGCATATTAATGAGGAAAGAAAAAAATTTTTGGAAAAAAAATAGAATGTTTTTTGTCTGTCTGGTTACATCACCAAAAAAAAAAAGTTTAATCGTAAAGTTGCAAATATCATTTCCCACAAGCTGAAACAAACCACGGGGTGATACAGACGGACTGGGACACAACATTTGGGAGGCAAAGAATAACTTATAAAACCCAGAAAGTCCTTTAACAAAACTAGGAAATGTTTTCAATGAGTAATGCGTAGTGCAGTTAGGAGGAAGACCAATAAGCCCACTGTCTGCATGTAGACAGGAAGCGTGGAAATGTTGGGCTTCCTGGCGTCTTTCCGTCAGCACACCTGGACAGGGGAGCGGCCATGAGACCAGGAAGGAGCAGGGGAAAGGTGGAGGGAGGCAGGGCTGTAAAGACGGATGTAGCAGACACTGCTGATACTGTCCTCCTGTCCCCTCTGGCCTTTAATAACTCCACAGAGGCCTGGGATCCTAGTGTAAGGTCACCAAAAAGGGAAGTGGCCTTGCACTCATAACTCCAGCGTCTCACATCAAAGAGCAGAGTTCACGTTTTTACTGGTTCCCACTAAACTGTATGGGAACAAACAAACAGGGATGTCACCGGGTTTGCCAAGTTGTAGCTAATAAGACCAGGATGGTGCTGCTGGCCTTACGACATGCAGCAATGATCTGAAAAGAGACGAGGGAACTTAAAGTTGAGGGGATTAACTTCATGCATCTTAATGACGGGAAAGACATTGAAGACATCCTTAATTTCTTAATCTTAATGTTCGGTGCACTGTGGACTGGAATATTTTTTTTTTTGCACGTCTGGTTTTACGAGGGGCTGAACGTGTTCCCCTCATCGTTTGGGGAAGAACTCTGAACATAGGAAACATAAAGACTGCAGACATGTGAGAGCCCGTGCTGAAGCTCTCAATGGAGGCGTCGCTTTCACCACCAGCTCCGTGTGGAGACGATGTGGGGGCCACAGGAGGGAAGAACAAACGTCATCTCAGCCGCAGGGTCACGCACATCCTTGTCGCTGTCACACGCACAGAGAGGGAGAGGACGCCCTCACCCCCCCTCCCACAACACTAAAACAAAGCAACAGCCTGGTGGAGCACACCGTGGAAAAGCCTACTGCTCCGTCTCTGAAAGCACAACAGGAATAAACCCACAGCTCCAGGAGCACACTGCCTCCATTGTTACTCGTGGAGGCAGGTGGAACGGGAGAAGTAGATGACAGAGCAGAATGAGGAGAGATGAGAGAGAGGATGGTAATGGCGGGCAGAGGGCCGCGGGCAGGGATGGCAGTGACAGATGCAGGGTTGGTTTCCACCGGGCAGGAAGGCCCAGACAGGGAGAACAAAGAGGGGAACGTGGTGACCTGTGCCTGGGAGCATCCTGCCCCGTCCTGCACCTCTCCAACCAGAGAGCCAGCAGAGGGTGATTAATACTTCCCCCCTGGACATTCCCATCATTCAGGCTTTATTACTTTGTTTTTGATTCCTCTGCTATCTGCTGACACCGTCTCCTATTGAGGACGGCAATGACACTGATGGTGGGAGAAAGGGCAGCAACAGCCGGAAGAACACTCCGATCAAAACAGGGGTTGTTTGGTTATATCACACTGATCTCCATTCATTCACAGAATGACTGATTAAGAGCAATCACCTGAATAAATATTTAAGTCAGGGCTGCTGTAAACGCATAAGAAACAAGTTTTAAGCATAAAGTCTTTCATAGCTATGAAAAATAAAGTCCTTTATTGAGACTTTTCTCTGTCTTTTTTAACCCCGACCACATAAAAACAGGTTTGTTTGAGATTGAAATGACATTTAGACACGACTCACCCACAGCCCACAGCACAGAGTCATAGGTGGCGCTGTGCTCGTTGCCTGTCTGGGCGTCCATCCAGGTCACCTGAAGAGCTCCTGAGGGGAGTTTGTCCACTGCCTTTGGGACACACTTCCATTCAAACTTGGTCCCATATGCCTCCATGTAGTCTGTCACTAGACCTGCCATTTGCTGCCCCGCCCCAAAGAAAGAAGAGAATATCCACCTTCAACCACAACAATAATCACTATCATAAAGCTGCAGAATATTCAACTGGTCATCCACGGAGCAGTACCTGATCAAACCCCCGGAGGGCGATGCTGCGCACCATCACTGTTGTGTCCAAGCCAATGCCAGTGAGGAAGCCTGCACACTCCAGAGCCACGTCTGACACACCAGGTTGAGGATTAGAACAGGTTTAGTAGAAAAGTATCACCTGAGGTGTGGCCGTAACACAAACAGACGGCCGCTATGGCAGCACATGAAGGCAGACAGTTTCATCCGCTGCCATACGAATGTCACAGGGTTATTATTGCTGATAATTACCGCCGCCGAGACGGAGGTTATCTGATCGCCAGCGTTTGTTTGTCCGTCCGTCCGTCCGCCCATCCGAATGTTAGTAAAATAACTCGAAAGGTTCTGGACGGATCTTGATGAAATAGTCAGGAAATGTTGGGAATATTACCAGGAACAGATGATGGCATTTTGGTGATGATCCAGATCACCATGTGGATGGTGGAAATCCAGTTACGAGGGGAATGAGCTGCTCGGTGGAGGTCTGCGCTCTCCGAGAGCTTTTCTAGTTCACTGTTAGTGTGCGGAGTTATTTGCACACACTGATTTAATAGCAATGTTCATTCCTACTGATTAGCTGTGGCGGCTCTACAAGGATACAGCTGGCTCCAACAACAAGCCTGCAAAACACAAAAAGAGATGCATTGAAACAAACAAATAATACAATAGAAATAAAACAACGTTTCATCTTTTGTGTGGCTTTGGCCAAATGAAACGACGCAAGTTTTGAGTTTGAAAATGTTTGCTTTGAATCCTGGAGGTGATGAATTACAAAACCTCTTAAGCTCAGAGAGACGAAGAGAAGGTGTGATGAAAATGTAGAAAACCGGGACAAGAAAAAAAGTGTGTGTGTGTGTGTGTGTGTGTGTGTGTGTGGTCCAGTTGAATCACACGTCTAATCCAGCTCTGAGATCAGTGGCATTAAAGCTAATTGCCAGTGTCTGTGCTAATCCCTACAGATGCGGTGTTCCATGTTCAGGGCTCAAATCAACACATCAGCCAGTAGAGTGACAGCCGTCACCCGTCACCCGCATGTAAACGCCTTCCCTCAGGTCAGCTCTACCTGACAGCACATCCCACCTGAGTCCACGTTAGCCGTAAATGCAAAAAGCCCTCATGCCACTTTTCTCTGAGTCTCCGTAATGCACAGCTGCACTTAGCACATATTGTGAAGCGGCTTATGGAAGATTAGGCAAAGAGCTTTGGCTTGATTCTGCGCTTTCATCACTGAGAAACGGTCTCCTTTCCCCTCACCCTGCTTCCTTCTCTTTGTACCCTGGTCTGGAGTACAGCTGCAACATTTTTCATCAACTGAAAGATGAGGCTATAAATTCTTTCCAATCTGACCCACTCAACAGCGGTGTCATGAAGAGGGCATGCAGGCAAGACACAGAAGCAAGAGCTAATAGTCACTTAGCTCCACAACGCACTTCGGAATTGGCTTGATGCTTTATGAGCTGTACAGGAAACTATTAATCAATGGTTGAAAAGCTTCCCCAGCTGCCTCAACAAAAACATTACATACACACATTCAAACAGAAACATGTAATGTTAACAAGCAAAAGTATTCAGTATGAAAGGAATAAAAAGGGAGGATGTCTGGCCCGGATGCGTCAGTATGTCATACAGCACTGGACTCCTACTTAAAATGTAATGGGTAAGGAGCCATGCCACAACTGAAAGCATTAACAGCAAGAAGCTCAAGCCGAGGTCTCGATGAACCCTAAACTGCAGAGGAAGGCAGCGCTTAATGAATCTAGTGCTCCTGATGACGAGTGCAAAGAAGCTTCTCAGAGGGGTTTCAGAGCATGAGAGACACGGTGAGGCTGCTGTATCCTGGGACCTTCGGTTACATGCAGGCTTAAAGAGCCCTGTGAACATTTTTTTGTTTCACTGCAAAATGCTGGGAAATGATGCTGCAGACATCTGTGCTGCTTTGCAACGAGCTGCTGAAAGGTACATCCAGGATGTGTGGTCCACGGCCAATATACAACTCAACACAGAGGCCAAAACAAAGCCTCGCACTGCTCACAGCCATTAAAGCGCCGGCCAAACCCATAGAGCAGCATCCCACCGCTGGCACGTGTGCAGCGCTTTCTCCTGATAGCCTGACGACGGCAGCCGACTATGGATTTCAGGCCCTGGGCAAAATCTGTCGCTCAGGTGTGCATGTGCTGCCAGACCAATTAGACGGGCGTCACTCGACTGGAGCCCCTCCCGCACCAGCCCTGCAGATGGAAAAACGGCTCGTTGGACCTCACCTGTGCAGCTGGAGGCTAGGCTGCACAGCACAGTCTCTGGGAGCAGAGTGTGTGGTTTAGCTCCCTTATAGAGGAGGCTAAGGCTGACCCATCGCTCATCTCGTACAGCCTGCAGGGAGGGAAGAGGACTCTACAAAACATCCCACCGGCTCATCAAAAGACTTGCCGAGCTCCTGTGATATAATGTTTTGCTTCAACGCTACCGCGAGCCTCGCCGAGGGATGGTTTCGGATTTCATTTGCCACCAAGTGGTCAAAATTTGAAATGCACGTTCCACGATGCATGTGCATCATGGGACTAACACATATTGGGGCGTTAAAATAAAAGATGATCTCATAGATCTCAGCAGAGTGCTGCACACTGGTCATCTGCCAAAAACAGAGGAAACAGTCAAAAACTACTAGAAGCTCCAGGTGCAGACAGTCTGCACACACACACATATGTGAAGCCCGACTATCAGCTGAAGGATCGGAATCTTTATTTCCGCTGATCTGTCACCGTGAAGCAAACAACCACCTCAACCCAGGTACGCCACAACCTCGAGTCTCCGTCTGTAGGCCGTGCCAAGAGAAAACATCGGAGAGAGACCAATTAACCAGGTGATGACAGGGGCTAAATGACTAGATTAAAGGGCTTGTTCTGTAAAGGTAAGGATGCACGCCGCTAATCTGAATCACAAGGTGAAGACAGGCCGACAGGAAGGGAGAAATACAAACGGCATGTCACCGATGAATGATGGCGGCGCGTGACAGTGGGACCGATCGGACCGGCGAGTTAGAGCAAAGCACCAATGCTGCGCAGGTTAGTGCTTCTATTCCTGTTACAGATGACTGTACAGAAAACAGGCCCACATATTATAAAGGTATTAATTATTCTAGATCGTATTTGGCTGCAAAATATGCACGTTTTAATATAAAAAAAGAGAAAAAAATCACGACAATGGCCAAACTTCTGTTTTATTATCCTTGCGCAACATCAGATGTGTAAAGGGCACTGACTGGGCAGTATCTGTATCCACCACAAGTATACGTTTGTGTAGGTGTGTGCTTCTCACGTTTTCCCAGGTGACTTTTTCAGCCAGAAGATGTCGTCACTGGTGATGCCGTGCTCCGTCGCACCTGGGATCTGTCACATGTTAAAGCCACAATCAGAAGCGTCATCAGTTTGTGTCCTACCTCCTCTGTGATGAAGACTTGTCTGTGTGTCATACAATGACAGCTGCAGGGTGTCTGTTTCTCATTTGTATACATGTTAATCAGCCAGGCACAAACACTGGGAGAATGATGATGAGGCCACCTACGTTTGTGGGGTAGTTAGGTCGCCCCCCGGTGGCGATCACAATGTTCTTTGCAGTCAGGAGGGTCTGGAGGAGAGAAGGAAATTTCACAGCACTTAATAATATACAAAGGAATGTCAAATTAAATCAAGGGAACTTCAATTATGTATCAAGCTGATGACTGAAATAGTCAAAAATACATAAAAATGCTCCAAAAAATATGTGTGTATATAAATTAGGATAACTAAACAGATTGAATTTAGATTTTATGCTGGAGTTTCATCAGTTCATAGCAGAAATTTAAAATCGAATAAAATGCAAAATGTATATGAAGATAAATAACGTACAAATAAAATTTGTTCAGAATCAGAAGTTGTTTATTGCTTATTTTCAATGAGGGTTCACAGACGGTGAACCCTGTCCTTAAACAGTAATCCTGTTTAAGGACAAACACGCCAACCTCTGTCTATGAAGTGAATTCATAACCCACCTCCTTCCCGGTTTTTGACAGTCCTTTAATAGTGTGCTCATCCACCAGGCTTCCTTTCATATTCAGATACTCCACCTTCCTGCAACAAAAACCATAATCAGGTGGTTGCCCGTGGCGACACATTAGCCTGCTTTCTTCTTGACTGGCAAGGGATGCAATAAAGCATCTTGTACTATCTGTGAAAACACATTTGCCACTGAATACTGCTTTTTATATTTCTAATGGGAACCCACTGGTGTGATGTGACCGCTTTGCACTGTGGGTAACAATGCTTGACATCAATTACACATAATCACATCATTAGGCCAGGAATACACAATTTAAAACATGCTGGTGCCACTTACTTGTCCTGCAGTTGAACTCTGTGGCCCCAGTTCAGGGACCTGACGTGGTTTTGGACAGCCTCTGCCATGGTGGCCCTGACAACACACCAGAGGTAACACTAGAAACAGACTTGCTGCATTCCTCACAGAGGAGAAACGATGCTACAGCTTTCCACTGGAATAAAAATACCAAAGGGGGGGGTATCCTCTTAATCAGCTGTTTGCGCTGACCAAACCTGATCAGGGTAAGTCGCTCAGTACATGATATTGTACCGTTTCTCTTAGACATAACGCAGAATGTTACTTTAACTGAGTACTGCAGTCTCTGGATTCAGCGCTGAGTGACCAGCCTCTCCAGCCATACAAACTCTCGAGCTGCTATGACTTTCTTTAGCTCCAGACACACCGCTGATACACAGAACCAAAAGTTACAGTTTAGTTTCATCACTACAAAGAAAAGGATCCCAAAATGTGTGCATCTTACCAGGATGCTTCTAATCTACTGGAGCAACTTGAATTCTTGTTTGTGAATCAACAATGTTAACATCTGATTTACAAACGTGTGTGTGATTCAATTCAATTCAATTTTATTTCTATAACCACAGATAACAACAGAAAGTTATCTCAAGGCACTTTACAGGAGTGGCAGGGAAAGGCAGAACCCCCTTGACGCTGCAGAGACACCACTAGATGGTGCTATTTAACCACACAAACAGTTCTTTAGTCGAAGCTGAGACCTTCGGGTGAAGGTTTTGCTCTCCTTACCAGTCATGGCAGACTGGCCCAGGGATGTTCCAGCCATACTTCTTGGCATCTTTGACTGCAGTACCAAGTAGAGCAGCCTGGTGCATGAGCTTCTTAGGAATGCAGCCAACATTAACACATGTTCCACCAAGACCCCACTTAGTACCTGATTGGGAAAGCGTTTCCAAACAATGAAGTCTAACACATAATAGCATTTACGTACACAGCAGGGTCAAAAACGCTTACCTTTAATAGAAGGCTCCACATAGTCTAAAACAGCAACTTCCTGGCCCTGTTGCGCCGCTGTAAACATGGATGCAGCTTCTTCATTATTTGACAGTACAATGCATGCACGGATGAGCATAAAGGAATCAGACACTGCAGAATTTCTCACCTTCCTTGGAGCAGGCAAGGCCTCCTGATCCACCACCAATAACCACCAGGTCGTAGTCATACTTCCCTAAATCATGACACAGCACTGTAGTTAAAACTAAAAGTGATTTTAGTGATCCGAAAATGAACATGCAGATATCTTGGAATTGAGGTGAATTAAAGATGCCTTGAGCTGGAATTACGACTAGTCAGAATCAAATTGTAGATATCTCAAACTGAAATTACAGATATCTACAATTCAGTTGCAGATATCCGCAATGCATATGAATGGCAAAAGGTGATGTCATTCGCCTAAGAAGAATGTCTTTGTGGGTATCTGAAATGACAGTTACGGATAGGAAGAATGTAGTCGCAGATATCTGCAATACTCCTTTTGACGAAGCAAAACTGAATTACAGATTATCTACAACACCAGTCTAGCTGTTAAATGTTAAAAGGGCTTGTCGTACTAAACGTCTTGTGACGTTCTGCCTGTTTAACGCGGAGCAGCGCCGCCGTCTTTCCAGGATGTCAGAGGTTTAATAAACACAACAGTAAATGCGCTTTAATGACGCTGACAGCATTAGAATGGAGATATGATTATAGATAATAGTAGAAAGTAATTAACGACACCAGCAGAAGTTAGATCACGTCGCTCCTGGCTCTTAAGCCATCAAACAGAAAGACCTCCAACCATTAACATTTCTCTCGACGTGTTCACGTGGTTTACCTGTCAAGTTTCTTCTCAAAGCATGCAAACAACCAGTTCTTTTCCACCTGTGTCTGCCCCGACAGAAGGCTGCCATGTTGTTATTAATGGAAGGACCCCACTCTGGTGTGAGGTGGCTAGAAAGGTGCCTGGAAAGAAAGTTGTTGTATGTAAATTCAGTATACACGGCAATAAATGATGATAAATGGCTCGCGATTTTTTTTTTACTTCGCATTTTGAGTGAACGGCTTTAAAATAAAATAAAATTGGGGCATGCTTTTTGTTTGCTTTTCTATGAAATTTAGATGAAGGGTCTTGTTTTTTTTATTTCATTTAAAATTGTGAATTTGCTTTTGTGATTTACAACACAGACTTGCTGGTCCAATAAATAACAAAGAAAAATACTGCTAAGAAAGTGCTATATTCAAAGTTCATATTATCACCTTTGGTGACAAAATACCAATTGTGATGTTTTAAATTAGAGCGTCTGTTGTTTATTGGTGCAGAATGTTCTTAAAACAGTTGAGAAGTATCCTGGTACAGTCCTATAATATAACGGTAATGGTAAAAGAAATAGTAATGTTTTGAAGCTAAATTGGAAAGAAATGTTTCTCTGAAATAACAGAATGTAATTGATGACAACAACACTGCTGTACACTGTTAAGTATTTTTTGAGAATAATAGCACCGGTAAAGGAAAATGCATTCTGGATGTCAAAGGCACAGCTCGTGTGTTTATTCCTCCGTCCCTGGCCGCCATCCGCCATCTTGATGAGGCGGCTCCCACCAAAAATTGAAAGCTATGGTGATGTAGAGCACATAAAAAAAATGTGGTGCTTTTATCCGCCGTGTCCCCATTTTACTCAAATCTGGTCCTAAGCCACCACACTATATGGAGGGGAAGTTAATTTAATTTGTGGTTGAGTCAATGCTGAGAAATTAATTTAAAAAACAGCAGCTTCTATTTCCAGGAGCTGTGTCCTTCACTTCAGGACACAATAATGTGTTCATGAAAAATTGCTCCAATATTAACCGGTCACTCCTAGCACCACAAATACAATTATGTTTTTGTAATTTAGGTGAACTGAGTCATTACATTTATGGAGTGGGTTTTAATGGGATTTATAACCGTTAGGCCATGCTTACATGACTTTACACCTGCGGTCTCACTGCAAATGAACAATGAAAAATATAATGTCAAATAAGACACAGTCAATCAACACCTTCTTTCCAGGCATGATTTATTGAAAACACACCAAATGTATACTCTACAAACCAGTATTTTACCGTTATGTTTAACAAGCGTAATATTTGCCTCTGGGTATTAGTAAAATTAACATAATACATTCTGTCATTGTGGCATCACTCCTGCTTGCTACGGAAGCAACAGCAACTCCTCTAGGAAATCAAAACCATTTCTCAAATGACTCTTTATATTTTTAAAGGTTTATAATACAATGCAAATGCAAGGCAGAAACCCACCAACAGTCTAGGCTACTTTTGACTAAGGGGAGGGGGGGCAGTGGGCTGCAGTGGGGATGTGGGATGAGTTGAGAATAGGGAGGGATGTTGATGGGAGGAGAAGGGGAGAGATGGGCAGACAGGATGGAGAGATGAACAGTGAGGAATGAAGTTATATAAAGCACACTTATCTTTTATCTACCATGGAAAAGGTTAAGGCACGTGATAGGTACAAACACATCTGCTACTGAGTGTCACGGTTACTTTATTTGACGGTTTGAATCGGTTGTATGTATCTACACAGGTAGGTTCGTTTGATTTGACGTGTGTCCGCGTCCTGCACCAATTTTACAGCACAGATACTTGGCTTTGATTTTGTAAATGCCCACTGCACATCCACAATCCCAAAAACACTCTCTTTATTAATGTATTAAAACACATCTTCAAATCCTTTTGGTTGCGGCACCGCCCAGCACAGTCAGGAATAGACAGTCATGTGGGTCTTTGTTGCGAGGGTTCAAGCATTGTTCAATGAAAGCACACACTTCTGAGGACACAGAAAAGGAATGCTGGGTAATGTTGGAAGTTTTCCCCACCTCTGAAATTAAAATGTATACAGTATGTACTTTATTTTTTTTGTGTAGTTTATTAATTTTTACCACAACATACATCTTTGTAAACACTGTGTAAAATATGCAAGCTTTATAAAGTCACATACGTCACAAAGAAAAAATCAGACTTCAATGCAGGCACATGCCGTTCGCCTTGATGACGATACCAACCTGGATTCTTTCTTCTGTCTACAGCGAATCTCAAGTCTCACCAAGCAAGAGAAAAATGGCAATAAGATTCTGTATCTCTCTGTTCCTCTGCCCATCCAAGAACATTGTAAAAATATATATGACCAAACTTGATCTTTTGTTTTGTACAGCGTGATGAACTCTTATAATACCTCAAAGATCGGGATCTTCTCTCATCGCACTAATGAACAACATTGTTAATATCCGAAGGACACCACAAAATAAACTGGCACTTGGAAAGAATAGAATAATAAACATGTGTACAGTTTTAACTCATGCTCACGACTGAATATTTCTCTTTACGATGTGTCGGAGAAAGAGGGTTTAAGTCTGACGGTTCATGGATCTGAATTCATCGAGAGAAAAGGCGGGACTTTTACGAACGCTGTGATCTCCTGTTGGTCCCATCACCTTTGCCCGACCTTTAACCCCTCCAGACATGTAATTCATCGCCTTTAGAAAGAACACTGCAGATAAGCTTCTTTTTTTTCTGAAACCTTGTTTCGACAAATACAAAATATAAATAGGTGATCGTCGGCATAACTCAACAATATTTGACACACATTTAAGTTACGTGGTTATTTCTGGTTTCCAAACATGGTGATCCTGTATCAAATGAGATGTGCTTTCCAAACAATGTGATATTAATATACTAAGGAGTTGGTGACTTCTGTTTTTCCTTATTTTTATTTTTTTTGACCCTAATCTACATTTATATAAAACCTGACCAAAAAATTAAAAAAAGAAAAAAAAAAGCTTTTAGAGCCATCTTTTTAACAAGAGAACAATCGTCTGCTTCTCTTCTCAAAAACACAAATCATTTGTAAACAAAATGCCTATAAACTTTTTAATACACATCACTGACAAAGAGCAACCAGCCAGGACGTACTGCACAACCTGTGGTTACACAAGCAACCACTGCTCTGCGAGTGCGGGTCAGCATTACACCTGGGTCATTCATGTGATGCGGTATGAACAGAAACTTTAGTTCAAACTTCAGTCTGATATACACACATATATATCGTTCTTTCTCCTGACCACGACTTGCTGATTCCTCACTTTATAAAACGGACATCGATCACCAGTTCACAACTTTTGATTTCAAAGCATCCCAGTGCAATTTGTCTTTTCTTTTTTTTTTTTTTTAAGGAAACACAGTGAACCAAATAGATTGTAAGTTGATGAGAGCAGGCTGCTCCTCCGGCTCAGTGTTCCGCTCCTTTTCATTATCCCTTCTCTCAACCCACCAATGTGAAAACAAACATTCATGACCTTCTAGAACACAAGCACACCTGCTCACAACCATGTAAAAATAGAAATGAAAGCATCTCCCATTTCCTCCTCTACAGGTTTCCTTCTGACACACATTCCTCCGCTGTTCGCTTCCTTCACCTCGCTTTGTCCGTCCTTCATGTGTCCTTTCCTCCATCAGGGCTGGCCTCTGCCGGTTCCCTGTCGCCATCAGAGCTCAACATGAGTCAACACCATAAAATTCACACGATGTCCAGTGGGAATGTGGATACGTGAATGTACCTAGTGGGAGAAGTCACTTTTTGTTCTTTTTCCAAACAATTTTTCTGAAAAGCATGAGAACGTTGGCTGCCGCTGGGAAGTCGCTGTTTGAGCAACATTTTTTTTTTTTTTATCCTCTTTTCTGTACAAGTACAAGTCCAACTCCAACGATGAAGTCCACGTGAAATGGCAGTGGTGATATGAGAGATCCTCTTCTAGCTGCGATGCCGCACTGTCGATATTTAAGCCTGGAGCACAGGACAAGACACATATTAGAGGAATCCCATACAAACACAGACAGCCTGAAGTTAGAGTGGGTCCAAAACGTTGGCGACATGACAGCACAAGCACTGGACAGAGTTTTAAAGGGAAGTATTTTGTCAGCTGTCAACACATTCCTACATGACCAGAGTCAACAATAAGTTGGACTGATTGTTAATCTGTAAAGCTGCTCTAATCAATACTTTGATACTGACAAACAGTGGAGGGAAAAAAAACGTGTGTAATATGAAAGAGATTTTTGTAACTGTCTTGGCTCTGTGTCAATGTTCTAATATGCTAACTCCTCTAGAATCCCTTTCATATTACAGATACGTGTACCTTCCCTCCTCCACTGTTAATATTAAAAAGCTCAAGTTCCTCTCTATTTCTTTATCTTCATTCTAATTAATTTATATTGCTCTTATTATGAGGTCTTAATCTCATTTTACACTAAGGTATTAGATCCCTCTTTATCCACCTTTATTTTTATTTGTATTTTTTTTATATGAAGGCTACATTCATTTTCTCTGCCTGTATTTGTATGCAGTCTGCTTTTTTTTTTTATATATAAAAAGGATTTGGTACATGTAATTTCTAAAGTGCAATAAAGCACTCCTAGCAGCACATCTTGTTTTTTATTATTATATCATTCCAATTTCTCCTGGTGACATCAAATGAATTTCAGTGTTGCTTTTTGTCTGTGTGGAGTATAAATGTATACTACTTTTTTAATGCGATGTGATTTTTAATCATCTGCTGCTGAGACTGATGTATGGCTGGCGTCTACATGGACCATCTATGTTACAGAGGCATTAGACGTCTTACTGAGATCCCTTCGTTGTTGGTTCTGGTCTTTTCATGGAACGTTTTGACTTTAAGAAACTGAAACAAATAACATCATCAATGCTTTCCTAAAATATTTCAAACTAATATTTAGATCAGGAACTTCTTCTTCGGAGTCGAAGGTGTGAGAACCCAGTTGTGCTTTCACTCAGCCAGTTTTTACGATCCCATCACTAACAAACTGTTTCAATCATGTCGTTCCAGATGGCAAATGGAGGCAAAGGAAAGAGCAAAACAGATGCTTAATGTGTTGGATAAAACCCACTAAATGAAATGAAAAGCACTTACCTGATGTTCCTTAATGGTACCCTAATATTACCTATAAAATATTTTACCAAGGTGGCTTAATTGCAAAGAATACCATAAATGGCACCACCGCATCGTTTGTGTGATGAATAAGATGAATGACGAAGAGGAAGGAACTGAGATGACCACTGGGGTAAGGGGATGAGGAGTGAAGTCTGGCATGAGGAGGAGGTGGGAGGAGAGAAATGCTGCTTATGGCAGTGATGACATCTACTGACGCTCACCCAGATCAGCTCATCAGTCATGTAAGTTAAATACAAATAAATAGAGGGTCATTTTGAGTTCATAATGAAGTAAACAGTTACAGCACATAAAGCATTCCTTGTAACCCACGTAATTAACTGTTACTAATGTTGTATTACAGCCATGTGTGAAAGTAAAGAACAGAAGGAAAGAGTGAAAAATTGGGTATTAGATGTTTAAAAAAAGCACGTTTATCATGTTTAAATGAGCAAACGTATGTAAAGCTGGATTAATGCCGTTCGCCTGTCAGCGTTTGGTTTTTGATCATTTTATATTCCTTGCATTTCCTTTTATTCATTATGTTCTCTCTATAGGCAGTGGGCGTGGCAGAGACACCTGTGACCCATCTTCCCATCATTCAGACTGCTTTAAAATTACTGCCCACTGATCACTAGTCGCCGGATTGTTCTTTTGCCTCTCGTGCCTTCCCCGTGCTATGCCTAATGTGATTTGCTCCGTGATGCCCTTCTGACTCCCGCCAAGGCTAAGGGTGTATTTTTGGATTTTTTTTGGTGACTTTGCGTTTTGATTTTGGTTTTCGTTTCTCCAGTCCTGCTTACCTTGGTTTTCTGTTGGCTGTGATTTTTTCGTTATATTATTGGACGTCCAGCCCGTCCCCTTCAGTACTTTTGTGTTACAATTTTTTTTCCGTCTCCCTCTCCACACACTCCATTCCTTGCACGTTTGTGATTGTGAGTTTGTCTTTCAATATTATTCTCACTACAGATCCATGCAAACTGCATTAATATGTCCTCGTTTTGTTTGCCAGTTTATCTCAAATCTTTTTTTTTATTCATTCATCCTAGAAACATGCATTTAAAAAGAAATAAAATGCAGCATGGAATCTCCATAATGCCTTTCACATGAGCTTGTTAATGTTCACAGGATGAACTGATGACGTCTCCAGTCAGCTGCTCCGGGTGCAGGGTCAGAGCGGGTCTACATGACAAAGCGTGAGGGTGAGAGGGACGCGACTCGTGGACAAACAGGGAATGAGACGGACACAATCCAACACGAAAGGTGAAGGTTGTTATCTTTGATGTGCGTTCATTTTTCAGACCTACCATGCATGCATCTAGACCCAGGAGTCAACAGGCTGAGGCTTAACATCACAAGCGTCCACCAGACTGACCGCAGGCCTGTTACTCCTGATATAGTGTTTCCTATTTGTGTCATTCTGTGGCCCACAGGAGGAAGGTTAAAACACAGCAAAACAAAAAGAGGTCAATACATTTCACAAATACACTCACTCACAAACACGTAACCACATGCATCCAGGATCAGAGAAGCCAGTGTTAGTTCCCCGCCTTACGGAAAGCTTGGAAAGAAGTCAGACAGTTTAAAAAAACACAACCAGAAAACTTAACCATGCAAATGAAAGAGGGAGAACAGTTTTAACGGATAAGATGCAGTGAGACCAGCGGGAGACCTCCGGGAAGAACAGACAGCAGACGGCTTCAGAGCGACAGCAGCAGGCCTGTGCACAGTGTTTGTAGCCGCCTTTTGAAGAAGCGGCAATAATAACTCCGCTTCTAACGGCTTTACTAATTAACCTACACATCATGAAGAGTGTTTATCCCTCCGAAGCTAACGGACAAGGCTTCTATATTGGCTGCTTGAGTATTAAAACACATTTTAATAGTAACTGCACAATGTAATGCCTATATAATAAGGACACCCCTGAAATTGAAATTAGCTTCCAGTAAACCTTTTCATTTTGCAATTTTGTGCATTTCCAGAGGACAGTGGTGGCACCATCTCTACCTGCATTCATGTCTCCATTATTGCTTAAATGAGTGAATGAATTACTACCGATACCTTTATTCTGTGTTGTTGGTAGCTGCCTATGGGAGGCGATCATTTCCACCGGCTCCTCTCAACCTGACTCTACCTGGCTGTTGTGATTCTTCCATTAGGACTAGGTTAACATGGTACCTCCATTTTTTTTCTTTCTGTATCACCTCCATTGATCTTCCATAAAATCCAAGCAGCTAAAAGCCTCTGAGCAGTTTTATTTGTGGCTTCAAAACAATACAGCGTTTTAAGCCGCGTAATGAAGCAGGTTTCAGCGCAGATTTAAGTGAAATATTTCATTTCATTTAAACCTTTTGCTCAATACAAACATTTAAATAAAGTCAGTGTAGAAAGGAATGGAGCCTCAAAAGGATTTCAGAGCCTCTAAAGGAGGGGTGTCACATCAGCATTATGGTTGTCCTCAAAGGGCTAGTTGTAACCGTAACACAGTGTAAATGTAACTAAATGTAATGTAATATAAATGTCACTACTCCTTAACATGCTGATAAATAACTGTATTATTACTTATTACTACTACATACTTAATTAAGTTACAAATGTTACATCTGGATGGCTTAACTGCTGTAATTACCTCCGCCGAGGCGAGGCGGAGGTTGTGTAATCGCCGGCGTCTGTTAGCAAGATAACTTAAAACGTTCTGGGCGGACCTTGATGACATTTTCAGGAAATGCTGGGAACGTTACCAGGAAGAGATGATTACATTTTGGTGACGATCAGGAAGAGCTCAATCAACAACCAAGCTTATTCAAGTAAATAATATTAAATAAATATAAAGAAAGAAAAATATCATCCAACACAAGTTATGGCATTAACTTTGTTCAAAACTCTTTTGTCAGTTGAGAGGGGCAGAACTGCAGTACAACCAACAGTTGCATTCTGTTAAGAACACGTGTGACAGATGCAGCATTTTACAAAAGCAAATGTCTGCACACAGCTCACAAACTGCAGAGTAAATGTTATCTAGCTCTCAGAAATGCGCTACAGAAAGTACTCGAGGCATCCGATACGTTTCAGACATCCTCCGATGCCATTATCCTCTGACCCCTCTATCAGGCTGGTTTGCTAATCAGCAATAAACAAACTTTGACTGCATCGTGTGGCTTAATAATCAGCAGGCGGCCGCTCGATAGCGCAGCAGTCTGTTCGAGGCCAAGACAAGGGCTGTATCCACACGGAGTGGAGGATGGCGGGTCTTTTAATTAGCCTTCGATTAATGACTTTGCAGACACCAGCAATTATCTGGTGGCTTGCCGATCTGAGCTAATCTACAGCGTTGACCTGAAACGAGCAACATTACCAGAGGACAACGTCCAGCCTCTTTGAAGGACCGATAGGATTAACAGCGTTGGATAAAGACCACCGAAGAAAACACGCAGAGAGGGAGACACAGAAAAAGAAGATAGAGATAAGAGTTCAAAAAGACATCATTACTACGTCCTCCATGCCTTCATCCCCTGGAGACGAGAGGAGGTCTACTGTACCTTTAATGGCTCTCGTTCTGTCAGGTCCGCTGGGCTGTCACCTGTCTTGTATTTGCAGTCCCTGCAGTCCTTGTCTCTCTGGTCAATGGTGGAGTAGCCATCTAGTGAGGTCAGAGAAGAACAGCTGCTAATTCCTCACTCTGATTAAATGAAAGAAGGGACAGTATTGCCTTATCTTGTGTGGCGAGACAGACTTTTCTTAACCGGGGAACTTCCTGTTTGGACACACAGACCCAACAGCACACTGTTGTTGATTGTGCTTGACTCTGCATTCATGTTATTTACTGCCACGGTACGTTCAAAACAAAAACAACATCAAGGCTTTATACCTGCTATTTGACCCTGTCCTCATAAATGACTTTTAAATCCTGCTCATCCATCCATTCCATCCATCCATGGATGGATTATTCATTCACTCCACAGAAGGAGAAGAAGGAAGAAGAAGAAGCCACATTAGAGAGGACACTATTGGACACTTGAGGCAGGTTAAAGGAGCGCTAGCTCTTCTTTGACTTCTGGCTCTTACCTGGACCCTGCTCATTCAAAGGTACCATATCTCCACTGCCACATTTCCTAGTATCTGAAAACCATTCATAAGCCATTTGTACATAAGAGGCTCTCAGACAGACTGAGTCACTGAGCCAAGACGCTGCTGCTCTTCAGCGTAATTGTACTCGACCAGTGACTGAATAATGCAAATTGAGTGGGTAGGCATGATATTTCTATTCAAGTATGGGTTGAAAAAAGGGGCACAAGGCCAAACGTTTTGGTTGAGCAGTGGCAGTATGTTGTTTAGATACTTTAGTTTTCACCCCGATGAACGGTATTGTTGCAGTGATAAGTCATGACCACCTCACAGGGAATGAAGTTTCGTTTTTAAGTTGTTGTTTTAAAGACTACCTGCTATAACTACCTGCGTAACATAAATTTAAAGGTCCCATATTATGAAAAACTCACTTTCCCCATGTTTCTACAATAATATTATGGTGAGTTTGGGTCATGATCAACCCAAAAACAGCTAAATAAACCATCCAGTCAGTGCTGCCTAGGATGTAATCACCTACTGAAACACGTCTGGCAGAAATCTACGTCAGTGTGATGCCAAACTGTTAGAACATGCACAAGAGGTGCTTGCACATGCATGCACATTCATTAGTTTCGTTTTCGTTTTCAGAGGCGTTTCTGACAGAGTTGTTTGAGACAGAGAAGAGGGACGCTGTCCTGCAGCATCTGTTTGCTATTTTGACCAAAGACTGTCACACACATTTCACATAAGTGCCTGAGAACTGTGTTAACTTGTGGAAAAAGAGTATAATATGGGACCTTTAATGTATGTTACTGGTCTCTGCTATAGGACTCCGTTTCTTTTATTGTATAATATATAATAAAAGAAACACACACATCAAATAGCAACAAAATTATACTTGTTGTCATTGTCTTTATTAGCAGCATAGGAATTATAGATTAATTTGAGTCAAACCCACAATCTATCAATAACTACTCATGGATGTTAAAAAATATTTTGTGTTTTTGCTCTTTTCATGAAACTTTATAGTACGGTAATCACAAACATGGGCTCATCAGGCAAAGGATGCCACTTCATACATAGTGAATAAACCTCTGCATCTTCTCTACAAGGCCAACCTATCAGGTCCTCTACGCCATGGTTGTTGCTATGACAACAGCAACGAAGACGCACACTTTTACTGACCTTGGTTCTTCTCCATCAGGGGTAGGGTGGTGTCATCGTAGCTTGGCTTGCCGTTCTTGGTGGCCTTAGGGGTGGTGGTCACTGTGGTCTGAGACACACGGACAACTATGTCAAGTGAGGACTGAAAGAGAATGAGTGAATATTGGTCGCAAGAGATGCATTTATTATTTTAAACATGGTGTTAAAAATGATGCTAATACTATCCGGCATGAATGATCTTGTAGTGGGTTTGTATTCTTTATATTTTGTGTCATCACGCCTTTAATTTAGAGTAAAAGAACCTGGCAACTGATACACGGTTAGGATCCAAATTAGATCTGTCCATAATGTCCATATTCATTTAATATCCATAGCATTACATTTTGTACCTGGAAGTGGCTCTTGTTCCAGCCATCCTTGGTTAAAGCATTCCTCAGCTCTTTATAACTCCAGACTGTCTGCAGTACGTGGGATGCCGACTTTGTCTCGCGAGCTGATTGGCTAAATGGGGAGGGGGGGCACAAGGATCAGGAAATACATAAAGAAATAACAATTCGAGTTAACCCCAGAAACCTCATCTAACCTCCCAAAAGTGACAGCTGGGTATGTGAGCAGAAATCAACATCTTTATTCAAGATCGCCGCGCCCCCTGAGCCGCTTCAGGGTCTATTTTTTAATTCATAGCCATATGAGCGAACTTTCCTTTCATGAGCTACCTCTGAGCCACCAGTATTAATTACATACCTAATATCTTATTTCCATCAATAATGAGTGCACAAGGATGAAACGTTATCTTGATCTTAACAGTGGTGAAAATGCACCTCACTGAAGAACGATCTGGTATAAAAACACCTCCTGGATTTCTTTCTACCTGTTCATGTCATCATTCGGCTGTCAAACAAAAACAGATGCTCAATTACTTTTTTTTTTACAAGCAGCAACTCAAGAGGCGTCTCTCTCTCTCTCTCTCTCTCTCTCCCTCTCTCTCCCTCTCTCCCGGCCCAAATAACAATGCATGTGTGTGACTGCTGGTGTGTGTGGCCTCAAGCTCCTTAGTGTATAACACTAACATAGTAAGCTTAGGCCATGCGAGATATGACATTATCCTCCATGAATATTATTATAAAGGTTTGCAATGCAAAATACATTCAAGCTCAGGCTGAAGTTAAAGCATGAAATTAATGTTCGGATGATACACCATAAATATGAAGATATAAGGTCTGCCTGGGTCAGTGTGTGAACATAAGACGATTATAAAAATAAGTATCTCACATGTATAACTGTGCTGAGTGTATAATAGAGCAGATAAAGGAGAACAACATGTACATATAAAATCTGAGTAGCAGATACGTTTTTACGTTGACCTAATGTTTACTTTTTAAATGCGGTGGAACAACGGTAATCAGAATCTTACCTGGTCCTATTGATGGCGACCAGCTTCTCGACGGCCTGGGCCTGGATGAGGGAGCGGGCGTTTTCCGAGCTGTCGGTGACAATCTCATGGATTGTGTTGAGGATGGCGACGACAGTGTCCTCCTCCAGGTTTTTGGCAGGACGCTGCTGACCGCTGGGCAGGTTGCTCACCAAGTCCCGCATGGCATAACTTCCTGTAACCACGGGATTTCTTTTTCAGGTTGGTAAGGTGAAAGGTAATAAATTAAATTTGCCTGCTAGAGTGTAACATCAGGTTATGCCGTGTAGTAAAGCACTGAGTCTGAGAATCTCGTGTTGGGATCATTTCTGCAGGGAATTTCCATAGCAGATGGAAATTCCATTGCTACACGCTTACAAAACAAGAGGGATTGCACGACATTTACCTTTATTGATAATACTGATCACGTTAAATCACATTAGAGAGCACTACATTTCTATAATAGCAGGTCTGATCCACATCCCCAGGAGGGGACATTGGCGGAAGTATTAGAAGAGAGCCCGCAAGGAATTTTCTTTGTTCGAGCCCTGGAGCATCCACAAGAACCAGCGTTCAAACCTCTGCGCTGATTTCCTCACCGACTTGTAGCTGAATTGTTTTATTAACTGTTTAAGTCTTTAAAATGTTCTCTTCATTGATCATACAGGTTTGAAAGAGATTAAAGAACCAATGAGCATTAAGGAAAACTCTTAACATTTCTGAAGCTGTTTCACCAGTTCACTTACTTTATATAGTTCAATAGATTTCTGCCTATTTGCTTTGGAAATAGTAAATGCCACACTCCAATGTGATTTTATCAGCTGCCTTTTAACAGTCATTCGTACACGTAACGGATAAAGCGTAGCTGAGGCTGAGCTTTCAGCACCTGACAATGGTGGGTTACTTTGCTTAGTTCTTCACAATAAGCTGATGTCATGAAGATATTTCACCAAGGCCAACAGGGACAAGAGGAATAGTTGAAGTAGCCAACTCTTTCATTACACGTATGGGTTTGTGCGTTTTTCTGAAAGCCTAATGGGTCGTACCGATCAGGTCCTTGTTGCGGCGGTCAATGGACAGGTTGCGCAGGGCGATGGCCACAGCTCGAACCACCTTGTCAGAGTCGGAGCGCAGCAGCTCCACCAGGATGGGAAGACCTTTCTCCTTACGCACCGTGGCTCGGATGTAGTTGGACCACTGAAGAGCGGACAGATTGCACACAGCTGTTTTAAAATTTCTACCTTTAATGTCTTGGGTAGGCTGAGTGACACATGCTGTCATCAACGTCCCACTTGACATTAATTCAGCTACACATGCCTACCAGGGAGATTCACCATCATGACCAAACGTCACATCATTTAACCACAAGAGGAGTTCATGTCGCCATGGCACCAGTCGAGAAAAATGATTTGCTCACAAAAAGGCAGCTCAGAACTGTTCCTTGGGTTAGACGAATTCACAACATTACGCAGCGGGGCTCTGAATGGGCACGTGATATAATTTGTCTTAATTTAAACATCAGTAGGATTTACTTCTAACTTTTTGTAACATGAAACAGTAAGTTTGACATAAAAGGGTTTCACTTCTGAGCACTGGTACCCCAAGAGATGCAATTAAATGGTGGACAGCCACAGTTTGCCCACCAGGTGGCAGTAGTATGCCTTAAAAGGAAGATCAACTGAAATAGAGCTAAGCTAAGTGGACGATGGGAATTTGAAGAAATGCTGATATCCTCCCAGAAAGAAAAGACAAGAACTCGCCACCAGATGTGACTGTTTGGTGGGTTAGTGTCTCCACCGGTTCCACATTCTTTCCAAGGACTATATCCAAAGATAATACACTTTCTCCTCAAACTCTTCACCTGAGCTGAAAAGAATTCCTACTAAATTATTAACACAAAATATGAGATTCAAGGGCAGGAAAGCAAAATAAATTCTGAAGAGCAGAGATGTTTTTTTCCACTCAAAGTTGAGAGCCTTGGTGCTGCTCTCATATTCCAAGGACTGACTGACTGTTTTAATAGTCTGACACTTGGGTGTTAAGAGAAGCATTGAAGTGACAGTTCTGCTTTGGGCTCAGTACAGCCAGGCTTCTGAAAAACATAAGTGACCATTCTTGCCCAGGGTGCAGCTGCTGCAAACTGGCACCTGACAGCTAGCCTGACCTATAGATAATTCACTGCAGCCTGTACACCAGACAGCCTCCTACAGCTCCACAGAATAAATGTCTCACACTGGCTATAGTATCAGTAATCCAAAATGAACATACAGTATATGTCTGAGCTACCTTCTGCATTGCTGGACACCTTACTACACATCTGAGCTGGCCGTATGGTTCGCTCGGACAGTGCCTATAATCATGGTTGAAGAGAATCTCTGAAGTAAAGTTAGGGTTCCTATGAAGACCATAAGATTCTCTCCATCTTCTGCCCAGGTGGACAGTGCAATGTCATTGCTTGGGTTCCATCTATATAGTTGTTATTATCATAAAGAAAATAGGTCTTACTAACATTTTTGGTGTATTGCTTTCTTGAGGCATCAGAAAATGACTCCACAATTTGAATGACCAACAAAGTGTCATTTTAAACTATAATTATAAATCTGTAGCATACCCAGGCATGCCCTGCAACCCTCCTCTGCAATTGTATATAATAATCTATATAATTGCAGTTTTCCACATATACAGATGTTTGTTGGACAGTTGGAGCCATGGAGTCATGATATCCACTACTAGAATGTCCATAAGTGTGTAAGTTAAGTAATGTAGAAATCAGACAAGGGTCAGTTTCTGTCTTGGACCCTCCCTAACCCTGGACTCACAGTCCACTGTCCAGCGCTGAGGTTTTGCAGAGCCCCAGCAGCGGCCTCCAGGGTGTTGTAGTTCTGGCTCTCGGTCAGCAGCGATAGGTAGAGCCTCACCACCTCCGGCTGATACAGCAGCTCAAACCCTGCAGGGAAATACAAACACACACACACACACACACTGGTTAGGCTACTCTATACGACAGACAGGCCAATTAGGCTGCATGAAGGAATCGGTCAAACGGGGCTGAGGTTAATCTCAGACCACGGGGAGAGTTTTTGGCTAGAGGAAACAGGAAAGAAGCTCGGCTTTACGACCATACGCGTTACTTTGGTGGCAGCACACAACCTTGACAAAGGCAAAAGCATTTGCAGCTTGTTTAGCAAAGTTTCTGCAAAGCTTAACACAATCCTGAGGTTTACGTGAAACGAATATAAGAGTACAAGCTTTTCCACCTGGTTTCGCAGTAGAACAAACTGCTGGAAGCGTTTTAATCTTTCCTTCAAAGGACTTCTGATAATAATAAATACGATAATTACGATTGAGAAGATCATAAGAAGGTGAACTTAATGATTGTACAGCCCTGACAAAACTATTTAAGGAGGAGGTTTATCTCACTAGCACAGAACACCTTCCACCGCAGACACTCAATCATTACGCCTCCCTCTGATGAAAACCTTAATTGCATTATTTGCTTTTAGACAGTGGAGGTAGAGAGATAGCAGTGCCCAATCACATCAAATCACATTTATTCAGACAGACTTTTTCTTATTTTTGCACAAACAGGTTCAATGAGTGGAATACAACAATTTAATTATAAAGTAAAGACTTCAGAGGAAAGACTCTTCTTTTGTCAAGGTCTTTCACCATCAGATACATTTATTTATTTATTTATTATTATTTATTATTATTATTATTTATATGGGGCTAATTATACACGGGAGAACATGTCAGGTATAGCTGTACCAGATACATTTAATTTAATTACTTTAAAAACTGTACTTTTGAGTTGAAACAAATGGTGGTAATTTCAACAAACTACAAGTAAAAAAAAGGCATTGGAAATTTCTATTTTTTTCTATCAAAAAAGTATCGAACCGAACAGTAAATTTTGTGTATCGTCACACCCCTAGTAAAAGTCTAACTCCTCAACAACACAAAGGGCTAACAAGGCAACCAGCTCATTTTTTTGAGAGTTAGAACTTGAGTATCTTTTTTCAAATATGAAAGTTACTTCGGTCGAAGTAACAGCATGAATTATCAACCATCTTTTATTTTTAAAAAGAAGAAAACAGTGAAAAGGGAAGAGCATCATTTAGCTACAATGGAAAATACAACAAACTAACATTTGTGCCTCTAAATCCACATCTCACACCCATAATTTGCAGGGAGCCGGAAGCTTGGGTGTGTTTTGAGATTGCCAGATTCAGACACAGCCGCATAGTTATTACACAAAAAAACCAAAAAAACAGGGTGTTCATTTCTGCGGCAATCCCACACCCCACAAACCGAGCTCTAGCCAACCCTGCCCAAGAATTTGAATTGTAAAAAAAAACTCTTCCTGTTGGTGTTGCTGCAGACATTTTGAATTCTGATTTAAAGAGGCAGCAGAACCAGGAGTTATCCTGCACAAGTCCACACAAGTTAGAGTGTCCTATAGCATGAATCACTTCTATAGGTTTTCTCAAGGGCTACACAAGACGGGAGAGTCTGCAAACCAGAGACTCAGCAACTTTCTGCATCCTCCTCATGTTCCTACTGGGTGCACACTCAGCAAAATGGAGACCCTCTTGCATGTAGAACTTTTGACAGACACTTCATTTTCAAGGCAGATTCTCTCTGCATAAAAATTTAGCCGTGTTGAACAAATGCTGCCATTTTTGTAATATAATCAAAGTCCACATTGCCTCCTATTTTCCAGTGGTCTGGAAGCCAACTGAACTGACTTCGGAAATGAGAGTTTTTAAAGGATTCTAAACAAAAACAAAAACAAAACAAAACACAGAATGGAGAGAAATTCACTGAGCCTTACAACTGATTATTTTATCCCTGGTGGAATTTGCACCGCCAACCTCTCGATCATAGGACAACCCACTCGACCACCTGCGCCGCCGTCGCCCCATTCCAGTCATAAGTCATCTACTGCTAGCCTGCTGGCGTGCTAGTTGTCAGTCTGTTAGGCAGAATTACAATTCAGTGTGTAGGGGGAGCCGTCAGGGTGACATGACCTTGGTGCTGATCAGGGGAACTCACGGCCCAAGATTCTGTGAAAGACTGTAAATACGAAGAGTTTATCTGAATAGCGATGTATCCAGGGTTACATATAGAGTCTATGCAAAAAGCACCTCCCTTTTAGTTCGAGGCATTCAAATCCTTCACTTTCAGAATGAAAATGAAAAACCTTGTCATTACAACTCCCGCACTGAAAATGCTGTATATTAGTGATCCAAAGATTGAAATCCAAACATAGTTCAATTCAATGCAATTTAAATGAATCGCGAGTTCATACAGTATTTGAGTACATGAAGCAAATGGGCTCTTCTGAACAACCTTACACAACAAAAATGAAAGAGAACATTTTAGTGTCATGAATGCTGGGTGCCTGTTTCCAATGTCTCTGTCGGCACATCAAACATCACACAACTATAGCCACCAAACGAGACCTCCTGCGGAGCTTGCTTTCATAACAACCATTCGCAGCGACTCCCTGCTTTGTCTCTCTGCACACAAATAAATGTGGACTCCCTGCACTGCTCTAGAGATCCACCATCATCGCTGAATGAGGTGAGCGGGGAGGAGCAGGAGGTTACTCTTCAAGCAGAAGAGGATGGTGAAAACTCCTGCAATTGAGGCGAAGCACAATTAGTGCCGGGGAAGTGACGATCCGGGGCTTCGTAGCGCTGCAGTGCATGTAAACTGGGTTAGGGACAAGCTAAGTTGGGGTGATTGAATGACACTCAGCACAGAGCTAGAACATTTATTTGGTTCATGGAGCCTCGCCATTGGCAGCAATTAAAGCTGAGGTGTAGTAGTGTGACAGGCCGGTAAATGATAATGGATTAACTGAAGACTCAGGAGGGGGGGGGGGCACACAAACTCAAACGTATGTGAACATAATGAAACTCTCACACCTCACACACTTGACTGAATCAATTGTTCCACCCATCTAGGATTGCTGGCTGCTGCTAGACAGCATGCTAGAATGCGGACAGGGTCTCCATCTGCCATCAAAACAAGCTCAGTACTATCTACATGTATTTACTGCTCTGTTTCCAGCACACAACACCGCCACTCAATCCTGGGGGGCATGATGGTCTATCACCGTTCTACAATTCAAAGGGCAATTTTACAAAAACTACAGAGTCATACTCCATTCATGGAAATGTTAGCATGGCAGGAAGGCTCTGATATTTGAACTCCTGACTTTGTTGACAATTGAAATGATTGCGTCCAGCACGGCTCTGCTGCTGCTCGCAGTGTAAGCGAAGTGTCACATAAAGACGCCAGCGTGGATGAGAGGCTGAGAAAAGGAAGAGCAACACATGCAGAGCAGAGCTGCCAACACAGAGACGCAAACAAGGCCATTCCACTTGTGCAGCTGATGCACACTTGACCCCTTTTTAAGTAAATGTATCTTTACTTAAGTACAAGCTGGCATCAAGGAGGGTGCTGTGGTGCTAATGAAGACTTTTGTGGCTGCAGAGCCACTGCAGAGCGAGGGCTTAAACAGCACATCATTAAAAGTAGCATGCCACCCAAATAATAATGGTCGAGACTCTCAGGCTCATTAAAACCCAAAAGGTAGTGCAAGCAAAACTCACATAAACAAAACAAGTAAATTGGCAGTGTTCCCAAGGGCGTGAGAAATGACCTCCACAGCTCTGCTTTATGCCATAGAGTGATTTTAAATAATGCTTCATTTTGAATCTAAAACTCTACTTGAAAGAGGACCAGGTGGAAAGAGTTTACAGGCACGAGTGTTTGAATGCTAAGTTTGGACAGGCCATTGTGAAAATAAGCAAAACATTTGCACAACTAGCGAATTGTGAATAAAATGAATTAAACTGCTCATGACTTGACCCTGTGTTACTGCTGGAGTCCTAACGGCATTTTTAACTATGTTTCATTTATTTTATTTATTTTTAAATTTGGATTACTTTGAGGAATGCATGTAAATAAAGCAACATACTTGTTAAGTAATAAAGTTACTTAACGAGTTACTTCATTCCACGTTCATTTCTCAGATTCAGTCTAATGTTAGATGTCAATGTCGTAAGTCCTAGATATATGTATATGTCAGCGCTGGGTATAAATTAAAGATGTACATATAATAGATTTTCTAATTACCTTTCCACTGCTTATGATGTCATCATTGTGAAAACCGAATAATTTATGCAGGTTAAAGAGAAAACCATCAACCTTTTGTGAATAGCTTTTGATCCACGTCTGCTTCAACTGACCGGAAACATGACCAGCCTGTAAACAAAAAAAAAGTAATCGCCAATCATTCTCTCTTCCTTTGCAGGCTAGCCCCTGCTGCAGATTGCCATCTCTATGGGCAGCCCCAGGGCACCATTCATTAGCATACACACATGGTCGTTTGGCCTTAATGTGTTGAATGGCAGCCTAGAGAAGCAGGAGACAGCAACTGGCACATCTCCTGGGCAGTCACCCATCAGAATCTGACCACAAAGATGCCCTGATGCGAGAGCTGCGGTTTCGGAGATGGGAGATTGGCAAAGAGAAAGATCACTGGAGCCACAAAGCTAGTGTTGCAGCACACATTCCTACCTCCCTTTCTCTCTCCATAGTTGCCCTTTAACAACAGGGGTTCTGCTCCAGCACAACCCAAAGGCTGGTCCATTAAAGATTGTTTCATTCCATTTAACACAATAGGACCTTTTTCAGCAAGCTGCTCCTGCAATGAGTCATTGCCAAATGACAAGGGAGTACTTCCTGTTCGCTACGCTGATAGGCCAGCAAACTCCTGCTGTGAGATTCTAATCCAAAGGACAAAAAAAATAATTCAACAGCAGTAACAAAAACACACTCAGTCAGACATCATACTGTATAAACCATCCAAGCACTCCTTCATCAAAGTCCTAAAGAAATTCTCCATCGCTGCAACTATAACCTGTGAACTTGAATCAGGAACACTGAGCCTGTGGGCCTCCCACTCTTGAGCCACAGTTCTATTAGGTTTTCGGCAGTTCACTCAAGAGTCTGCCTCACAGCTATCCAGCATCTCAGCGGAGCAACCGTGGTAATGCCTCTGCTCTTTGCTTCCAATGTTCCTTGAGCTAATGTAATAGTGTTTCAGGGCCTGAGGTGAAGATGGTAGTTTATATTAGAATCTCTGTCAGGTGGATGTTATTTCCCTTGGGATGAAAAACATATTGACAAGATGTGCCACTGCTCAGATTGCGTGGAATGTTGAAAAGGCTTACTTAACAATTTGCCTTTATTCACTAAAGGATAGAGTCACCGATCCCTCGGTCATGCACGCAGCTACACGGGGCATTTACAAGGTACCAGCTGCTTTGTGCTGCTGCTTCCGTCTTTAGCACCGGTACATTAAATATTCACACCGGCATATACCATTTGGGGAGTGAACTTATGTTCACCCTTTTTATTTACATTCACCATGTTCGCTATGAAAGAGCACAATTATGCTCTACTTTAACACTGTTTATGATAATTAAATATTTAGCAATTAGCACCACAGCTCATCAGTATTAAGTGCTGCAAAGATTAGTCAATTCATTTTTATAATCATTTCAACAAATCGTTCAAGCAAATATAGCAAGCATGTGCTGGTTCCTACTTTTAAATGTATTGGCGTAGATCTTTTTAATCATAATTAAGTAAAGTAGGTTTGTTCCTGCTTTCTGACCAAAAGAAGTCGCTTTGGGCTCTGGGAAACGATGATAATTATTTTTACAATTTTTGTCATTTCATACAATCCATTATTAATCAATAGACTAGGACAATAATCAATTACTCAAACATACGATTCATTAAGATATAATTGATAGAAGCCTTATTTGTAGCAAATACTGTTCAGTATTTATATTATGTGGGAGTCATGTGTCATAACTCTTATTCTACATACAAGTCATAATTACAAATAGGAAACATTTTCACCTTCACTTTTCTGAAAGAGAAATAATAGGCTACACAAAATGCAAACAAAATGTTCCATATTATCAGAAAATAATCTTTCAATGTAATTTAACATGACTTGTTTGTGCACGCTAATTTTAAGCCTGACAAAACGAATTCTGCAGTAAAGAGACAGTTGCTTAGAGCTATTTATACTATTGACTATTGTGTTCAAACTGTCCCTGTCTATGCAAAGATTTATGAAGTTTTGTTCACAAATAATTTGTAGGTTTTGTTGAACTACTTTAGCTGTACATGGGGATGGTTGAAGACGTCGCTGTTGGGTTCTGCAGACTGATAACAGCAGTCTGAGCCGGATGACCTGCTGTCGGCTGGTCAGAAGCCAGCCAGACGCTAATCAGCTTTGATGTCTGGCATCGATACGAAGGATAAAAATCATAATAATAATGAGATCATTTTGGCAGTTACAATAAATCATGCTTTAACTCAATGAAAAGAGGAGAGACAAATAGAGAGAATAATTGAGTTTGTTGTTGCTTTGTCTAATTCTCTGTTTTCTCAGGGTGCAGAATGACACTCCCATCATCTGGATGATGAGGCACTAATCAATCTTTCGCATTTCAGTGAATGTGAATGCAGCGTCAGAGTCTTATTCTGCTGTCCAGCATGCTAGAAAGCTGGTTACAGATGGAGGACAGATACAGCACAGTCTGTCATTGTGCTGAGAACATGTATCTCCCTTTATCTCTCTTTCCTTCTCTGCTTTCTTCTGACGTCTTTCTCTTCAACTGAATCTCCAATATTTCCAACATAAACACAAAATCCACAGATACCGTCAGATCTACACATTGACGTCGACTACCGGTATATATAGAGATGAAAGGGTGCGCGATAACCGCGCTGAGGTTGCTATGGAAACCCACCTTTTTTTTTCAATCAAATCTTTACATTTAGCAGCACCTTGATCTTTTAGATGCGCTGAATACGACTGGCAACCAGTCAGCACCAAAGTATAGCACTGTATAATGGAGACCTTTCTCTACCTCTTCTTTAATTCCCTTATTTCCACAGCAGTTGGACAAAATGCGAACTCAAGAGCTGCAATTTGTGGCCAAGCCCTGCTTGTACTCGGTGTACTGTAGGGTTATGTTTAGCAGCTCCCGCTTATGCTCAAGTGCTTTGGAGCGTATTGCCGTTTATGTCTCCATGTGTGCATCTGTGAGAGTGGCGTATGTTTCAGCATCACCTTGAGTGCATGCTGGCTTTATTCAGGCAAGTCACGTCCTCACACAGGCACAGATGTAACCAAAACCTCAACGACAGCCAGAGAGAAAGATATAGAGGGATAGAAAAGGCAGCAGGAGGGGAAAAAACAAAGAGGTTTTTGTGTGTGTGTGAAAGAGAGAGATGGAAAACTTTATCTGTATTCTATTTGACAGTTGTCGTTCGCCAAAGCCTGAAAGATTGCCAAAAAGCTTATGTTGTCAGGATCATGTTGTGTTTTCACCACAAACTTCAATGCTGATTCCCAGCATGCAACATTTACGCACATCTGAGGTTTCACAAGGAAATAGAGCAGCAACGGAGCAGAGGGAAGGTGGACGAGTGGGAAGAGAAGAACTAGAGGATGAGAAACAGAGAGGCGACAGAGAGAATTATGGAGGTGGGGTGATAGGTAAGACAACCGAGGGAAGGGAGAAGGGAAAGGAGAGGATGAAGCAAGGCTGAGAGAGTGGAAGAGGATGACCAGGGAGAGACAAGGAGTGAGAGAGGATGAAAGTAAAGTAGGTGACAATGCAGCAAGTCGGGGAGTAAAAACACATTGTGTGATGGAGAGAAAGGAAAGAGAGAGTAGAAGTGGATGAACGTTGTGCAGTAATGGGAGAGCTGTCTGGTAAAGAGTCGACAGAGATGCATGAGGGTCATAAAGAGGGGGAAAAAGAGTAAAAACCTTCTCCAGTCTACCACAGGAAAAAGTGATGCACTGCAGCCCAAGCTAAACGATGCACTCCGCAGTTTGGGATGGCAGTTTGGAGGTTGGCTGTCCAGCCTTCGGGAATAAGACAAAATAATCCTGTGGACTGCTTGTGTGTGTGTGTGTGTGTGTGAGAGGGGGCATTAATAGAGATATGGCAGTGACTGGAACATTGGCTGGAGATAGAGGCATTAGACTGAGGCAGATGTGGGGCAGCCCGGGCATGTTGGGTGGATAAGGGAAATGAATAAGGTTTAAACATGAACATGCACTGGCTGCAGCCGCATTAATGTCTGTCGCAGATTGTTCGATTTGAAGCTGCTGATATCATATCCTAAATATACAAAATACTAAAACATGGTGCAGATATGTGGTAGATGGATAATGGATTATTTTCCTGGCAGCACAACTGGCATGAAAAAGCAGGTAAACGCAGATATAATAATTCACGAGCTGAATAAAGGTTTCAGTCAGCCAACATGCTGATCAGCATGATTGATCAGAACAGAGCAAAACCTTTTTCCCTTCTGGTTCGTGTCAGAATGGCTAAAGTGGCAAAAGGTGTCAACAATTATTTATTAAAACCTAGCTGAGTTACTGTGTAACGTAAAGACAGCTGTCCATACTGGAAATACATGAGTAGCATGCAGCAGGGTCTATTTAGGAGGGATAAGGCTGTGGTGGGAAGTGCGAGGAGTGTGTGGTTTTGTGTCACTGTGGGGCTTTGCTGCGTTTCACTTTATCTCCTGGTTTGTGTCTGGGGTCCTGTTAGGGTACTGATCTACATTTGTTTAGTCTCCCTGTGTAATTAATTTAATTAGCCCAGAAGCTTTTCCCGGTGTTCACGCCATTGTTTTATCCACATGTGACCAGCCTACAGTATTTAAAGCAGCCGTGGTACAACACCCACACTGAGGTCGCTTACTTTGCCTCATTTAGACCTCTCCTCAGGCCTCAGTCAAGTGACATTTGTCCAGATGTTATGGTTATTTTTTTATTACACCTTCTAAAAGATCTGCACCATTATGATTATGAGCTTGATATTCTCTTGTCATCGTGCCAGCATTGTGTTTTTGGCTTGCTCATCCTGCAAGCACCAGTGGAGGCGGAGTTTTGAAGAGGACAGCTACTATTTTATGTGACAGATGTGAACGCCGTGCATATCATTAATGTTTGTGGTGGGTGGTTTAATACAGATAAATTAAAACTACTGAAACTCCACCTAAGTGGTGGGCCAAAATCTCGCCTAACACCTCGAAACAAGCGGGCCCTGTGTCTCGGGCTGCATGTGGGATGTGTGATGAGGCCAGTGATGATGTTTGATGGTCGAGAGATTTCCTGTGTCGAGGTCGCTGTCGGCGCCCATCTCTCATTTAATGCTCCTTCCAACCTTGCTATTCCCTTCTTCGTGTAATGGCAAGACGAAGTGTGATGGATTCTCTGGATTAACGTTAGCCGAGGATACTGACATCCACGCCTTTCTTTCAACACACACGCCGCTGGCTCTGCGGTAGTTTCTCTCAGGTAATAATCTCTGCTACACGCTGGTAAACAACAGCGCCTGCTCTAATAGCCATATAATACCAACCTGGTCAGCGCTGTGTGTGTAAATGAGTTTGTGTGTATGACAGTGTTTATGGACAGCCCTGTGTGAATTAGGATTTAGATAATGTTGTTATAAGACTCAACTTAAAGGCAGTGATGATGAGATGAGCTGCCCCCACCCCCCCAGGTTGAAACGAACCCATCTTTAAATCCAGCACACATTAAATTTCTACTTGGATTGGAAGATTGGAAGCAGCTGCAGAAAAAAAGCGTTTCGTGCTGTCTCCTTCTCCTCATTTATTCCACATCTATATAGTGTAGTATGGATGAACAGCGACATTAATTATCATTGCAGACCTTGTCTTTACCACGCCTCGACTTTTCTGTCTGAAAATAAGCGCAAATAAGGATAATTCAAAGCTGTAAAATATATCGTACAGAATCATGCTCGCCTGATATACAAGATCTCTCTGACTGAATTTATTCTGGGAGTGAAACCGCAGGAGAGAGATGCTCTGGTTGGACACCTGCCAGTTCTGATCCCCTCTTTGCCCTATTTAACCTGCTGCTTGGGTTGAATAAAGGACAGCAGTCTTTAGGGTGCGTTTAAGCACTCATGTTCACAACGGTCTTGTCTGCTTGTGAAATATATTATTTGTGTTTTACAGGACAACGGGAAATTCAAATTCTACCCCCCCCCGGTCAATAAGCCTCTGTTGCAACCCAAAAACCATGCTAGTCAGCGTTCTATTAATCTGCTTTTAATTAGATTAAACCATCACTTGCTATAACAGGAAACGGTGCACTTATGCGGCAAACAAGGGCTTCAGTTGACAAATAAATCTCAAATGTCATTCTCATCCATTAATTATCACTTCACTCCAACTGCTCAAGCTCAGGGAGATTGGGGAGACGAAAGGCGTGGTTGATCATCTGAAGAGCCCAAAGTTGCAAGCTACTTTGATTTAACAGTGCGGCTTCTATCCCAGAGAGGATTGTAGGAGGAAGAAAACTGATTAGAGCGCTCGTTTTTTTTTACAGGAAAGGAAGTTTAACCTACGAGGGAACCAGATGATCGCTGTGTGGTTGGAGATGGAGCAGAAGCTAGGAAAGTCATCGACTGTCAGAGGAACAAGAATTAGAAGGCCTTCATTTTGATAGTTGTGATAAATGCTACAATGCAAAAAGCACGTACTTATCTACTAGGAATTAAATCCACCAATGACGTGTAGAAGAGTCACTATCAATACCAAATGGGATTACGATGCACCTCTTTGTATTTTCTACAAAACACAAGCTGGTCCTACTTAGATAAACTTTTCACATACCTCATTTGTTCTTAACCCCAGTTCATCTTCTTATAGCATTGCTTTTCATCACTGTCTGTGGGGAATGGGGTGTAGCTAAAACGTCAGCTGCAAACTGCTGGATTTTTACATAAGCGGCCAATTTTTTGTTTTTTTAAATAATAACAAATAAAAAGTGAATGTCCAACCACGGTCAGCAGAGTTCGTAAGCACTTTCAAAACTTTGTCTGGCAGAGCAGAATTCAGTTTAAACCCAATGTAAGATGGGGAGGGAGAACTGGAGCCACTTTTAAACATTTTGTCATTTCATGCAAAGACACAGCACAGAAATCCTGTTCAATAGCTGCACCAATCAGGGTTCAGAGCACGTACACTTACACGCTCAATGGAGACACGACTCTCAAAATCACTGAACCTTCTTCAAGTTCTTTTTTCCTGTTATTGAAAACTGACAATGAGAAAGTGGCCCTATGGCTGGATGAGTCCCAAAATCACAATTATGATAGCCGTAATTTGAATTTGAAGCCATCCATATACATACATAGTTAATCAATGCAATAATCAATATGCTGTCATAGCACTGGTGGCATCACCTCCTATGACACACTGAGCTCCTCCCCCTCTATCTGATTATTCATGTTATAAATATATGTCAGTAATCTCTCTCTCTTCCCCGTAGTCTAGAAATAAAATTGAATTGAACTGAAGTGAATATCAAGTATCTTGGTGCAACTCTGTAAAAAAAGATGTTCAGCAGAGGAAAGTCATTACCTATGAACGGTTTGGGTGGAAATTTCAGCAGAGTACGATTCCGTTTGTTTTTGTTCTATTTGGTTTATATTCATCCATCCTTTATTTAACCAGGAAGTCCCCCGAGGAACGGTATCTCTGTTTGGGTTGTGTTTGTTTGTATCCTGTTTAAGCTTTGCCTCTCAATTTGAAGGTTATAGCAGAAAAGAAACAACAAGGAAACCAATTAGTTACTCCTGACACCATGTGATACAATGACCTCTTTTTCTGAGAGTGGGACAGGCTTGCCTCTGGATGTAGTAAAGCATGAAGAAAGCGCACATGCAATGCCTTAAACGGTGTATTTGAGATGAGGACGGCGTCATATCAAGGGGAATGTAATGATTGGGGCCACAGAGAGATGGAGTTATATAAGGTGCCAGACCATCTGGAGCCAACCCTGTGTGAAGTGGATGCTATGTGTCAAGACAGCAGAGAAGCTGAGAGTGAGAAGCTAGGTGTGAATATCTGTGATAAAAGTGTTAACTGTTTACTGTATATGCAGCCTTTCTGTTTGTGCGTACACTTTGTGTATGTGAAAATTCCATCACTCTGTATCCCAGTGCAGGCGATGACAAGCCATCGCCGTTTTTTGGGGGGGGGGGGTCCTACTTTGCTGTGAGAAGTGACAGCAGGAAGTATAGAAAAAGAGGTGAAGGAGGGACATAACCAGAACAACAAAGTGCTGCATTTATTCTGAACAAAATTGTCAGTGATCCACAAAAGTTGTCAGCAGGCTGTAAACTAGCGAGGAGTCGGCAAAGCCAGGAGTCAGTGTTCAATGTCTATGTGTTACATTCCACAGCCATGGAAACAGACAGCCTCGAAGGAAACAGCATGAAATTTAGGATAAAAAGCAAAATGTTCACGATTTTCTGCCTTAACTTCAACACAGAACAAGCCAGAACTTTCTCTCTCGCTGGAATTGAGCTACTCTGAAGCAGAACTGGCAGCAATTAATGGTGCAAGGATGCTTTATCCTAAAACATAAAATATTTACCATATTTACTTGCTGGATGTTCATTGTGCCTCTGGGGAAGACAAGTGTTTCACTTGCTGCAGCTTAAGCAGCCTAGAATTTTGCACGGAAGATTACAAGGATCAGATTCACACCACAGAACCAACGAGAATCGTATTCCTCCAGTCGCGTGTGCGACAACAGCAGAGACAAACAATGGATGCCTAGCTCCGTTTTCCTTAATTCAATTGTGCCTCTGACTCTTTAGACTTCAAGAGCGGAGACACATCAGACACCGAGATGACTCCGATAGCAAAACGCTGTTCATTACACTGCAAAATCAGATCTCTTTTGGGATGATATCAAAGTGGTTAGACAATGCCATACATAACAGCTCGCACTGCTGTTGTTTGTCAATGCTAAGATCTCCAGGAATTAAATGTTCGGCTTATGAGACGAAGCGGCAAGACGCCCGACACACTCGTCGTTTTGGTAAACAGTGTAGTTTTCTCGCTGAGGATTTTTGAGATGAGGAGAGCACAATAAATGTCCCGGGGCTGGAGACACAGAGAGTGGAAGAGAGTGGGAGAGATGAGAATCCATAAAGCAAGTCAGAGAGAGACAGGAAAAATGGATGGATGCTGGATTCTGAGTAAAGGCATGGAGTACAACCCGCTGCATGTCTGACATCACTTATGAAATGTCAGTCGGGGCACATACAAAACAATAATATAAGTTGCATTATTAAGCACAAATGAATCCATCTTTACCCTCTCAAACCTTTTAAAAGTGCCGATGTCTCTTTGTAGATCTAGAAAAAAGGGCATAGCCCACTTTCGTCAGCTCACCTCCTTTACCGAAGCTGTTGTAATCACTTATTTGGAGCTCATTAAAATCACACCCACATACCCAGAGAGGATGTGGGGCTCTTTTCACTCTCCTGCATGAAGACACGGCTCAGACAATGTAATGACGAGAGAGATGAGCACAACAGCAGACAGCAGAGGAAGAGGAGAGAGGAAGAGATGAAGGATGCATGAAAAGTAAAAGCCAATTAGTTTGAGGCACGGCGCATCTCTCAGGACAGCTAACGCTTCTGCATTCTGTCAGCCTTCTGCTCCGGAGGAAACTCCAGCCGATGGAGAGTTCTTACTAACCTCCACTTCAGTTAATGAAAACCAGGCAGGCATATGTAAAAGTGAACGCACAATATTGTCACATCTTCTCTTCTCCTCCTCCTCCTCCTCCTCCTCCCTCTCCTCATCTGACCTTCTCCAAAATAAAGGTTTACGCTGTGGTGTCAATTAACTGCTGGGAAAATGTTTTATCATCTCTGGGCTGCGGCTCTCACTGGGTCCTTAATGAAAAGCACCTTTTACTATTCTTAATTACTTTTTTTTTTTACAGCCTCGTCTTCCTCAGACTCTGGAGTGGGTGGTGTGAGGAATGCTCCACCATTCGCTGCACTGATGTATGAACCTGCAACAGGTCCTCTTTCGGTCGCAGCTACACGGGTCAAACAACACATATCATCAATTAGGCTGAAGAAAGGTGCTGCATAATGAACTGAAAGGACAAACTACAACAACTGATATTATTCGGAGTAGAATCACAGGAAGGGAAGATAATGAGCAGAAATATCAATATGAGATACAGAGCTCTGGCAGACTGTCACTCCCACTACAACAACGCCTTCCTTCATTTCTTTCACTTCCATCTAATCTAAAATGGGAATATATACAACATGGTGATGGCTTAAAAAGCCCGGCGTTTGTTTGTTGGTAGGAGTCATTAGTCGAACCGTGGCCCAGCGCGAAAGAGTCAGCTGTCATTGTGGTTTCGACAAACTAGCCTTGGGAAGGGTACGAGCCAGTCTGGAGTCTAGCGCCGTGGCGTTTTCACTCGTTTTAGAGAAAGTCTATTTTATCACTCCTAACCTGCTTCACTCTGGAGAGTTGAATCACTACTTCTGTGGGAAGAGCCCACGTTAGCTCCCTAACTGTGAACCATTCGGCTGTGTCCTTACCACAGTGGCTCAGGGTCAATACCAGCACGGGATCTTTCCTGCACGTCATCCTCCCTCTCATTAAAACAACGAACCACAAATACTGAATGATTAACCCCCAAAAACAAGACTCAGAGCTGTCTTGATGTTGCATGCTTAATGCTTATGCATGTCTGACCAGATGTAGTGCAGGATTTAAAGACGTTTATAAAAATGTAATACATGCAGTTGTTAGTGAGCTGGAAGTTGTTACTACATTGACATGAGAACAGTACATTTCCACTGCGTTTGTCTTCAACTGTTTTTCTAGAGATCAGAAAAAGAGTTTCATCTCATGGTGCAAAAGCCACCAGCTGTTCACAATCAGGAAAACCAATTATTACGTGATGGATTATTCATATTTATATATACATGAGTTAGTAAGTCACACGCTTGGCCAGGACATTTAAATCTGCCAGAACAAGAAGAAGCCAAGAATTCCAAAACATAAAGGCTTCACACACAATTTCAAGCCAGCAGCAGAGAAGAGATACGCAATCAGCACAGCTCTCACCAAACTGGAAATATGGTCACATTTTCACAGAGTGAAAAGACATTGGATATAGAATGTCATTACTTTATTATTTTGTCCTATAGGACATTCATGAGAAATGAGAAACATTTGAACTTCCAATTGTTCTTACTTCATTCCTCAGTTCAAGTGAATTGTGCCAAATTTGAAGAAATGTAATGTCCTCACAGAGACAAACGGATTTATCATTCCCTCTGCCAGGTCCAGCGATGACCTCTCTGTGTCTGACATCAGATCTGGGCCAGGGTACACATGTACTCTCTGCTATCTCCTTCAGCCATCACCTCAGAATAGGAGCTGCTCTCTCTATCGCTCTGTACAGATGACTGGGGGGGGGGGTATGGTGGAGGGAGGTGCATGCACCTGAACACACACAAACACCATTAAACAAGCAAACCAGGCACCCAGATGACCTCATGGTCTTCCTTCATCTTCCAGTGAGAAAGGCCGCGCTTACAAAGTCAATGTGGCTACCGCTCTAATGACCGACCTTATTATCCACGCACCTCTATGTTGACATTCCCCTTTGGTTTGCGCTAATAAACGTCAAGCATGATCGTCAACCATGATTTGTCAGCCTGCAAGCAAGAAAATGTTGAGCACTGCACAGCATGAACCCACAAACATTTCAGCTGTGCTTGAAATTCAGTCCTTCAGCGATAATTGTGTTGGCTGGATTCAAAACTCGGAAGGGTGTTGGCATATTGTGGAGCAAAATCGCACCTCAGTATGAAATTATGAAATACATAATGACCACTGTACCCAGTTACGGCATGCCAGACTGGATTTACCCATTAAAACCCACCAAGTAAAAACATTAGTTATCACCCGTGTGACTTTTACTTTAGGAATGAAAAACAAAGTAAAAAAAAAACAACAACTGGGAAATCGTCTTAACCTGGAAAGAACATGAATTAATTGCGATGGATTTTAATGAGAGCCCAATTTGCCATGTTAATTAGCAGTCAAACAAGGAGTGGTATTGACTTTGAGTGTCTGCCACTAAACACTGATGAAGGTGCTGATGGGTAGATACCACATGAGGGTGTGTAACAAGTGCAAGCAAATTCCACAGACATCACTAGACAGATGGACAGCCCCCCCCCCCCCCCCCCCCCCCACACACACACACACCCCCCACTCCCCTGAGTACACACAAATACACAATCTATTAAGAACCAGATACACTCGTCTGTGCTGCGTACTGATTTGCTTTTATGACTGTTACAACTGCCTGTCAGTGCCAAAAAGTAAAAGCAAAGATAGGATGGATGCCCATTCATGTGATTGCTAGGGAGAGGAGAGGAGAGGAGAGGAGAGGATCAGTTGGACCAAAGAAGCTCCTCCCAAATTAACAAGCAGTTCTTTCTGCCAGACTTGAATCGATAAACAATTTAACTCATTATCCCAACATCATCCCAAGCTACTCAGTTTATCTACCCTATAAAGATTCTGTCTATTTCCGTAAATTCCCATATCTATATTTACATTTGAAAATACACTTATTTGTGCACTTGTCGAGAATCAGAGAAGACCGATACATGTGCATAATCTAAGCATAAAACTAACGCCAGCAGCTAATTAAGATTTGCTCAAAGCCTGGAAACAGGAGGAAACAGCTTGTATGACTGTTGAAAGGTACCGGTAATCAATGAAAACAGCCCTTCTGAAACACAATAATTAGAACAGTAGAGATTGTTTCTTTATTTTGTACAAAAACAGAAATGACAACTTATGTGGCGAGCTATTTCCTGCTGGTTCATCTTCATTGTGCGGATTAAGCAATAATTCTAAAGGTGCTACTGGCTGGATTATAACCTTTGAATAGAATCCAGGTAGCTGCTTCCAACTGTCCCGATTCTGGTGAAGTTGATTAAACAACCTCATACTTAATCAATCGACTAATTGATTAGTCAGGTGGTCTATTATGTTGGACAGATTTACTGAATATAACATATACAAATGTCTTTTTTTGGTTTTGTTTAAACAGCAGTCCAAAACTTAAATATACAAAATTCTGATTTAAATAAAACTGATAACCAGCAAATCCTTTCTATGGAAAACCCAGAAATCAGAAAACGAGTTGACTAGAATAATCAATTATAACTAATCAATTATCTAAATAGTAAGCAATTTTCTGTCCTATTCACTGACTAATTGTTTCTGCCCTAATCACAGTATTAAATGACATATTTTGTGAAGGAAGGATCTGCAGCTCTTGCTCCGGGTCTCAGCTGTCACCAGCTGATTATAGTATAGTGCAGAGACACAGAGAAAACAATGAAGCCCCGTTAGCTGCAAGCCCAACAGAGATCAATATACAAAGAGAAGCCGCGTTCTTACTTACCCAGTGTATTGTTGCAAGATAAAAAAAAAAAAAAGGACAGCTAACAGAGCCGACAGTTTTAAAAGATGCTGATGGCACAGAACCAAACAGAGATAAATTCTCTGTTTGACTCCATGTAAGAGCTCCGGCACCTTTCGTGGCCAGGACTCCTGACCATCCTCCAACTTTTAAGAATCACACTTACATCTTCATCCACATTCCTGTCAAACAAACTAAGATGTCCAAATAAAGCTTGGCCTTCCTCACTCAGCAGTGAAATTACAACTCTCCCGCTTCACCGATGACTCCTACCTTTTGATGGCTCCGCACGCTTGGGCAGATCCAATGTGTCGTAGTTTTTGTCATTCTCGCCATTTTTTCTGCCTGTGAGGGGGAAGAGGAAAGAAGCTATCGGTGCCATATCCTTCAACAGTTGTCTTATAAAAGTCTTCATCACCGGGGTTTAGACCGATATGGGTTTGAGACGGTCATTGTGAATAGTTTCCATCATTCTACACTGTATGAGATGTGGAGCTACAGTATTTGATCGAACAAAGATTTACCTGTTCACGTGCCTGAAAGCAGCTTAAAGGTTGACTCTCATTGTTTCATTGGTTGGTTTGACATTTTGGGAAATACACTTGCTGTTTTCGTGCTGAGAGTCAGATACAGTTAGCGTTGGTTTGTATCCGACTATGTATGTCGCCGTTCTGTAGACCTCCAGAGGGGCTGGTGGCCATTTTAACAAACCATTTGTTTCCACCACTGCCGTCCTAAGAGGAGCTATGCTAACTGACCACCGGACCAAGCTTCATAGTCGATACAAAGACATGACGGTGGCATCAATCTTCTCATCGAACTCCTGGCAACCAAACAGAGAAGATATGTCTAAACTGTCAAACCATTCCTTTAGGAGCTTTTAAAGTAATGAAGTTGTTTCTAGGTTATAACAATGACAGTCTCCTCATGTTTGCCATGAAAACTAAAGTAAAACAAAAAGCAAATGGTGCCAGAAAAAATGGGATATTACTGACTGACTAAAACACCCTATATCAGTATCAACTACCTGTATAATACTAAGCCAGGGGCGGGTAAACCTTTTGACTCACGGGCCACAATGGGTTCTAAAGTTTGACAGAGGGGCCAGGCCAGGAACAGATGGATGTTTGTGTGAACTAATATAAATGACACATGAAAGCTATTGCATTAAAGGCTTTGTCCTTTTACAAGTAGCATTACAGGGAAAAGGTCAAATGAATGCGGTTTAATTATAATAAAATGTAATTTAACGATATAATTTGGACAAATTCGGCGGGCCGGATTAAACAGCCCAACTGGCCGTATATATGGCCACCCGGGCCGTTGTTTCTGCCTGTTCTAAGCCCTTTTCTACTGAACGTAGACACAAACAAATGTACACACACCGACAGGGACAGCCCTTTGGAAATTGTGATGTGTTAGATTTTGTTACAGCCAATTCATGCAGTTAGTCACGCTCTACTTTACATCCAGATAGGCAGATTAACTTACCCATTTCACAACACCCTGTGTTAACCTTTCACATATTCTAGAAGATGGGGTAACTAATTCTAACAAAATGTCATGACTGTGGGGGGCCTAGAATGCTCGGTGACAGTCGCTTTGGTGGTTTGATTTGATGAAGGGACGCATGTAGAATGAAACACCTCAATTTTAACAAGACTTTGGAACTTTCTTGGAGGACATCCAAAACTATGTCTAGCTATATTCTAAAGCCAGGGGGAGTGATGATGATGATGAGGAGGAATAGGAGGAGGAGGGTTATAGGGGAGGATGGGATAAGAAGGATAACTGAAGTGATAAGGGTTGAATTGGGACACTCACCTTGATTAAACCATTCTTCTATTGTTAGCCAAGGAAGCAGCAGCAATGCCAAAAAACAAGAAGCAGAGAAAAAAGAGGCATGGTGAAAACAGTGTGTGTGTGTGTGTGTGTGCCGTCAGCTTTTTTTTTTTTTTTTTTTTTACAGAAGAAGTCAAAAGGGTGAAAGGGGAGGTCAGAAAAACCAGAAAGAGAAGAGAGAGAAATAAAACCGAAGACTGAAAAGAGGCTCAATCTCAATCATTACTTTTGGCATAGTCACAAAGGTTGAGCCTCTTGCTGCGACTGTACAGTAACTGCAGCTAGTTAGCAGCTAGTTAATATATAAGGAATTCACTGCCAGTCACTAAATTGTATTTCATTCTTGATATTAGAATCTATTAATGTCGTTTTTTTTCCATTAGGCTACATCTATTCATCAATGAGATCTGTCAGAAAACAAAATTAGCAAAAAAATAATCTCACTCAAGCAACCTACTGTATTTAGCATTCATTTTAAAACTATTCAATGATCATGACACCTATAACATGAATGCTGTTAGAGTACATAACCCACTACGGTAAGACGCCACCATCCTCCCCTCATTTGTTCTTTACAAACGGACAACAGGAGATAAGGAACCAACTTCGCTGCTGCGACTGCTCATTAGACAAATCAAAGCTAGAGCTGTTACACACGCGTCAATCACAACTGTATAATTGATCATAAATGAGACATTAAACTGAATAGGAGGCCAAACTTAGCCTACTCGAGGTAACAAATTACCAAGCATATTGCACACAGTCTTACTTAACTACCCGCCTCCATGCTCCTTCATGGCTGCGTTTAATGTTTCCGTACCTGAGTCTCGTTTTGTCAAAGAACATCCCGAGGGTCCGCAGCAGCTAAACACATCTCATTACTCAGCGAATGCGTGTGAGCGTGAAACCATCCATGTGGTTAATTGGTGCCTTTCTGAGTCCGTACGCATGCAAGCTGCGCTGTTGTTCTGACCCCTGAACCACAAGGATTCTCCCATCGCTTGGCGGACGTCAGAGGTCGCCGGCTGGCAGTCACATCTCATTGGTAGACTGATTAATGGCAGCCATTATTGTTGTACAGCGGGGCGACGGCAGCGATGTTTAGCCAACAGCCTGGAATAATGCTAATTAAGATGCTCCTAATAACTATGCCTAGACGGCACACTCACTGTTTTTAGACCGTGAATAGCAGCGAAAAGCTTCCAAAGTGGCAAACGGTCCATGACAGAGGAGGCTAAACTCAAACGCCTCATCAACGTCTGGTATCAAAGGTCAGAGGTCAATATCCTTAACTTGAACTGACCTGGGTTTGTTGTTTGTCTGATGTTGTTTACGTGTTTTTCTGTACAGATTACACTGTATAGCTGCCAATAAGGTTGAGCTTCAGTTGTTCAAATGGAAAATATTGATGATTCTCATATAGTTTCTATCTGAATACCCAACTGGGCCTGAGTCATCTAAGATTCGGCATTACATTTCCCCATTAGAAATGACAGAATACATCACATCTTTAAAAGGCCGTCACTGTTGGAGGATTTCTTTGAGCCCAGCGCTCATATAAAAGCAACAATGAATACAACAAAGACTAAAAGGACAACAAAGGAAAGAATAGTATCTCTGCAATCCAGCTGTTTGAATGAGTGTTCTGTTTCTTGCCAATTATTTCTGCAACCAATGGATTTCATGAAAAAAAACAGAACCAGAGGAAGGCAAAAGGTGAAAACAACAAGTATTTATGTAGCAGTTTTCTTATTACTCGTAATTTTTCTATTATGCAGTTAAAATCTCAACCTAAAAATAAACCTATTCACATTGTGTTTTACTGAAGAATCAGATTCCTGATTGTCATCTTTCTATCTTTCTTCATCCTCACCTTTGGCCTTCTTGCCTCCGAAGCAGCCAGCATCATCTTTCTTCTTCCTCTGGAGTCCTGCTGAGCCAGGCGCCTGTAGCGCTGAGGGGTCTTGGAACTTTTCGGCCCCTGGCACCTCTTTGTGGACGTGGTAGGAAAGGTTCCTCATGATACAAACACAGTTCTCCACAGACTAGCCGGGGAGAGACACAGAGGTCATCATTATCAAGCACAGGTGGCACGTCAATAGGATCACAAAAAAACTGACGAAATACAATCATTTCGAATCAGTTTATCCCATTAGCATGAAGCAATATATTTATAATGGGTGGGGCTAATATTTGTCTACCTTGTTGTCCATGTCTTTCTTGCCGACAGCTGATTGCAGCGCGTGCAGCAAGGCATCCACCAATCCCTCGCACTCCCTCAGTCTGCGCCGAGCCTCTGCACCGTCTGAGCTCACGTTTCTGAGGGAAAGTCACACATGCTGAGTCACACCTGAGTCACACGTGATGAGCTTAACTGAAATGCAAAATATGTAGAAAAATAATTCCTTCTTATTCAGTTTCTCCGACATCCTATCAGGTTTAATGATCCAACAGGAGGGAGTCTGGATATTAATTAACTAGCAGGTGCAGGACAGTTAAAACATCAGCAAACCAATAGCAGCCCAATCCAGCCATGTGATCCCTTGGATTTGTGTGTGATCCATGGCTTTTATACTTCCTGTCTTCTTACTGCAAGCAAGCTCGATTGGTTTTGGAATGATATTATTAATACAATTTTCCCTTCTGAGGGAATGTCATCCGTGTTAAGTAAGCCAGGGCGATGAGCACTGCAGCAGAGGCAGTCTGTACAGTCTGTACAGTCTCAGTGCGACTGTCTGTCTGACTGACTGTGAAAAGCAAGGCTTTAAGAGTGTTAAGGGATAGCTGGGGGCTCCCCGTTCCTCACCAGGGTCTTCATCCATACGGGCTTCCAGCCCACATAATCCCACTGGCTGACCCCAAATTTGTCACGTGAAAGAGTGGCAGCCATGCAGAGGTAAGCAAGGAGAGCTTCAGTCTCCAGAGTGGTCAGGAACAAATATCTCATCCAAACACAGGTGAACATTTGAAAGTAATAAAAAAATAAAAAGTCACAGCTGCAAGGTCATGTTGTGATGCATTTTAATCACATTAAAACACAGAACCTTAGTAGATAACAGACCGATGGCACAGCCCATCTGGGCCTGCTCATAAACCACAGACATCCATCTTTAACTGTCAGAAAATGGTCACCACCTCCCCAGTAAACGGATCAAAAGGAGCGCCCACCTCAGATTTATGTGACAGGAGTGTGTTTCAGGGCAGACGGAGAGAGACGGGTTTTATTGTCAGCCGTTTCATTTCCAGGAGTCTTTCAGGGAGCAGTTGTCTTGGAGTAAGGTTTATGGACGGGGCATCTGTCAGTGGAGACAGTTCTAGATGTTATCAGTTGGCGCAACATTTAGCTAGAGTCTACAGGGGTGCTGCTGGTCATCGATCTCTCAGGGAATTTACCACAACTGCATTAACACTTTCTATCCGTGTGATTAACGTTTTAATGCAGAGATCAAGCATCCCTAGAAGTGAACTGAGACAGCCCATCCTTCTCCCGTGGCCAGCAGTTCGCCATTCCATGTTAGATCATCTGTAAGCACAACCACTACATGTGTGTATTTATTTACATATGCAAAATAATTATATTAAAATATAAGCTGCATGTACCTGGAAAAGTCAGCTTTACCTGTCAGTCATCATTTATTGCCCACTCGAAGCATGTGGCGACATCAGCAGGGACAGATTCAGCTACTTGCGTTTCCTTCTTTTCTGTTTGTGGGGGGGGGGGGGGGGGTTGTTTCTGGGCATCAGCCATTGGGAAGCGGCCTTGTGTGGCAGGGTACGAGTTCAGACACCATGATAACAGCACAGCAGCAAGGTCACAATGCCGTCGCTCCATCCTGGCTGTATTCAGAGTGTGTGGCATGTGTCTGACCCGTGCTTCATCTGATTTCACACAAATTCCGTCAATGTGACACCTTCCTCCCGGGTAACTCTGAGCCGTGAGCATGTAACTGATGTACAAATCAACGTCTTTTGTCTTCTCTTGCAAACTTGTTTTTCTCTTTTCACTCACACTCTCGCTGGCTGTTAGCTCATTGTAAATCTGAATTTCTCACGCCATTATTTTCAATGGCAGAATGGCAAAAAAGTCTGCGACAATGGATCAGTTGGATTTTAAAAATGCTTTTATTCCGGTCATCAAATTGTGCTTGGATACAATTTAGTGGGATTTTACACCGGAAGTTCTGCTTAAATGATTGCGGTGTAGAGCTTTTCACTGTTTGACGCTCAAAGAGTAAGTAGGTGTGCAACTACATGTTCTGCCTGCCTGTTTGCTGACTGATTGCCCAGCACTGATCTGGCTGTGTCTGTAGTGTGTCTGCTGTGCCAGATGAAGTGTGGCTGTAAAGGTCACAGTGACATGTGGCCATCAGAGGACAATGGAGCAGCCGGGATGAAGAGACAAGAGCAGGACGGGTGAGGAGTGATGAGATGGATGGATGGATGGATGTATAGATGGCTGATCCCTGTTATCCCTCAGAAGGCCAATGACAACACGGATGCACCAGGTGTACACTGGAGTTGTCAATTCTTTAGGTGTCGTCTTTTCTAATTGATTTCTGATTTAGTTTATATATTCTGCCTCTTTTTGCCTCCTTTGTAATTTTCTCACATTGAGCAAGAAAATGAAAAAAATATTTTTTTTAGATTAAAATTTCCTCTAATGTTAGCTGATCACAACTGGATAACTGAAAATACTACATTTAATGATTTCTAAATTCCAATTACTCTTTACTCTTTTTCTCTCATTGTTTTTCTCCCAATCATCCTACTTGCACATGATTTGGATTTATCTGTATCTGTAACTTTTTCAACTACAAGAGCTGCACAGTCACTGTTTTGTTCACACAGAGAGAGAGAGTTTCCCCTTTGCTGATCCCATAGGGTAAACACTGTAAATAAGCCGGCCCTATCAACAGAGGAGGCCATTATAATAAACCTAGCTGCAGCTTTATTGAGGTGTACGCGGCATCTCACTTGGAGTGAGTAAACAGATTCTCTCTGGCATCAGCACTTCTCCAAAGAGCATCAACCCTGCACCCAGGTTTTTGCAGAGTTACCATGGAGACCTGTTTTCATCAGCAGTGCGTGGATTGAGGACCGAGAGACTGCAACTGATTAGGACATCGTGATCCGTGGTAGCTATGTAGCATTAAGGGTGAGGATGTTTGGAAAGAAGGTGAATTTTTTTACAGTGTATAACCCAAAATGGATAGATGGATAGAGATGGCAGATAATTAAAGAAATGCTGAGAATGAGTGGAACAGCCAGAGACACTGCGAGCAGGTTTCTCTACTGCAGCAGCGCTTTCTCTTCAACTTCCCTCAGCAGCGCTCTCGTTTATTCCCTCCTGGTTCGTTAAAGCTGCTTTTCAACTCAGCAGAAAATGTTCTAAATTTACAGGCAGGCCGCTATATTTTCTACATCCTGAGAAAACTAGCCGGGAACGATCTAATGCAGCGCAATAATGTATGAAATACATTCGGGTACTTTCTGTCTGAGGAGTATTTGGATGTTATATTGTTCTGGATGAAAACCAGCTTGCTGCAGCGTCTACTCCAGAGGGTGTTCTGTCTTGCATTACAGTCTAGACGGGTTTGGTTTGCCAGGGAGGAGACGGAACACGAAGCATGATAAGCCATATATACACTGGCTGTGTGTCACACTTTACTACGGTCTGTCGTCTGGAGTCGAAGCCAAACTGACTTGACTTTACTACTTGAACATTTAGAAACAGGAGTTCAAGGCTGCTCTCAAATTGTCATACTGAGATGATGACAGAGAGGATGCTGGAGGGCTTGCATAGGTTTATAAGGTGTTTGATTTTTGACTGATTCAGGTTGATATTCAGGAATCCTGCAGGCTGCATGGATTCACAGAAGCTTTTGGATAACTTAGATGTAGGCCAAGAATCTGGTGAGACATACAGACATTCTTGGCTTAAAGGTTTGATCATTCAGGATCGTTGTAGTTCAGACCTTGCAGGCAGTGTAAAGAAAATAAGACCTAAACTAAATTATCATAATCAAGGAAAAAGTTTGAAATAATTAGAACATGGACTTGTACTTTAGGCTAGCCCAAAGAGGATTTAATTTATAATGGAATATAAAATTTACTGGCAAGCAGTTTGTCAAAATCTGACAAATAAAAGGTTGATTAAATGAAAATCATGTAAATATTGAGGGATCATAAGTAGCCCCACGGATTACTGCCAGAAACTAAATACGGAATGAAATCTGGTTTCTTTTGGGCTTCAGTGAATGTTTAACCTTTCGATGTGACCCTGGTCGACACATATTTTCACATTTCAGTGAATTGTTTTTCGTGACTTATGTGAAAGGTAAAGGTGAACTGGATTCAGAAGCCTCTAACAGCTTTGTTTTAGCTGCAGGAAACAATGTGACTCAGCAAAGACCTTCTGCAAAGACCTGACCCCAACTGTTTTGTCGTCTTCCACAGGATGCGTATCTAAATGGTTTAGGTTAGGGCACATTCATCTCAGAGTGAAGCCCCGCAGGAATAAAGCCTTCAGCTCTTAAACCAAATGGAGTAGAGAGGGTCACCCAAATGGCCGAGTGAGTCGCCACACAGATGATGGAGAAGTCAACACTATTTTAGGTTACTGACCTAAACAGAACACCATTATTCCGGGGTCAGTGACGGGGTAAATTGCATAATCAATCAGATGTGAGAGCTTCTAATCACAATTAATAATAATGTTTACATGATGTTTTTCTCACTCATGCAGCAAAGATTACTTCTGTGGGATCAATTTACCTCCATCAGCTTTAACACGGTTGAGACTAATGTCATTTGTGTGGTTATTTAACTGTAACTTGTTTAGCTTGGAGCTAACGCTACTCCCCGGCCTGGTGACAGCAGAGGTAATACATTTCCCCAGTCCAAATGAAAATAACAATAGAAGCTATTTCCTAATGCAGCAGATACCAGCAGCGTACCTATGCTGCACATGCATGTGGCAAAAAACAGTAGCGCTGTTTCCCTGAAGTCACACATCAAAGTTACCGAGCAACCCTCCTACAGACAGACATGCAGCACACATGGAATGAATGCAGACAAACACAGCACCTGTTATATCATACATTCTGCTAAACCTGACCCTGTGTCAGTCGGAGAACATCTGAGTGTCCCACCTGTCCCCGTCTACAACTGCTATCTCAGTAAAAAACAACTTCAAAGTGCATCCAAACTCAACCGCTAGGATTTAATGCATTTAAGAAAAGCTAGCCAAAGATTATTAACGATATCCCATAATTAGAAACATTGATTCAAGTTATTTTCTGCTTTTTTCTTGGTGCCTTCCCCTACTTTGGGCTTTGCTTTGCAGTTCAGGGCTAATAACAATTTTCACAAAATCTCCCTATTACAGTCTCTAATCTAATCAATCCATTCTGCAGGTTAAATGTAAAGCAATAATAAAATGATGGCCTCATTCTAATTCACGTATCTCTGAATGAGTCCTTGAACTCTGAGCAATCTTACACTTTAAACCCAGTATAATCCAACAACAGGAAAATTAAATGTATGCAAAGTTTCTTGGATATTTTTAATACAATCTAAATCTTCAACTTTTCCACGTCATCATCCCACAAAAATGCGTGTATCCATAACTCTGTTTAATCCTTCAACGTGAGATTGAGTCAGGTGTAATCTAGTTTGGGCCTGATCCTACCTGAGGCAGCCGGAGGTGTTCTTAAAGACGGTGGTCCACTCAGCGTCGCGGGGCTTAGAGTCCTCATTCGGCTCGTGCTCCCACCCAGAGTGGGGGATAATGACCTCATTGGTCATAGTCTGCAGGCCGTGGTTGATGATCACCATCTTCAGGGGTTCATAGGATGACAGATTCCACAGAGTTCCTGTAGAGAGAAGAAATATATATCAGCAAGAATCCCACATTGTGATACAGGAGCTATGATTCAATATATAATCAGATAGATTTAAAATATTCAATCATTCTAGTAGAAGAAACCTTCAAATGGGAGGATTAGGAGCAGCACAGTTGGACTTAATATGCAATTATTACAGTAAAAAGTTAAATAAGGAATAAAATGTAATTATATATGTATGAAAACATTGACATTGTGTTTTTTTTGACACAGCAAAAACAGATCATTTAGATGGTGGATTAAGGACAAAATTGGGAGGATAGAAAAGGAGTAAGAATGGATGGATGAGGAAAGAAGAAAGTACAGCAGGAAAGATATAAATAGAGATCTAAAATAAAACAGGTGAATACATTTTTGGAAGGGAAATGGAAAAGGATGAGAGGCCGGGAAGAAAGATATGTAGTATAGTATAATAAGAGTGTAGAGTGAGAAATGGGTGAATAAAATGAAGGTAAGGCCATGTAAGATCAGCCGAGCAGAACAATAAATACTGCAGCGCATTGTTTCAAAGGGCAACAAATACATGAATATGACAAGATGTTCTTTGGCCAATCACATGAACACATATAGAGCAACATGTACAATAATTATCAACATGATCATTGTATTATTCTGCCACTGTGTTTACAGAAGTGCCACTGAGTTGCCTCTATAATGGTCTCATGAAGTTGCTATAGGAATAATGAGGTTATAATATTATAATAATTATATATATAATAGTATGTTAATTTATTTCTCAACAAGCAAAGTATGATTAATGACATAATACACATTAATGCATACTTATTCTGCAGATACTGCACATGCATACGATCAATGTCAATTAAGTACTTCACAAAAGAGCACAGGTAGTGGTGCCTCGTTTATTTTCTCATGGAATACAATCCAAACAGAGCGTTCTCTGGCACATCTCAGCAACAGGCAGCCGATTCTATTCGCCTGCATTAGAGGTACACTAAACTGAGCTGGCCATGTGCATTCCAAAGGCTCACGAGAGAGAGAGTAAACAGGCAGACAACGCAGAAAGGAGGGGTTTGGAAGGGCAGCCGGGCAGCCGAGCCCACAAAAATAATGCTGCATTGAGGCAACAGCAGCAGATCAGCTTTCACTCAGAGAAGCAGAAGCTTTGGAGCTCAACCAAACAAGTGTTAATGTACCAAATAGCTGATAATAATGGTCCCATCATCAGGGGTCTTATCACTTATTGTTCTTTTCTCCTTATAATTTCATTACATTCTACTCTGGGGAAATTTGTTTCTCTAAAGTAAACTGTGCTGCAGCGTTCACTCTGAGCGGCATGAAAATTATGCTAAATTACCAATTAGAAATTCCACTTAGCACAGATAGCCATCGCTAGATTACTTTGAGACTGAAGAGCAGCTAAACATGTTGCGTTCAAGCGCTATAGGGGAGCATCGTCTTTGACTTTCATGTGGATTCATGAAGATTAGTTTTTTCTGAAATTCTGAGTCAAAGTGAACATTTGTGTGTTTGCTTTGGCTTGCTCCTGCCTCACATTGACAGACCATGAGCAGTGAAACTTTCACACTGCCCTTTGAAAGGATTTCTGTAGGATTTCCAGATGGTCAATATTTCCTCTGTTAACTCATGCTCTCTGCACACAGGGGAAAATAAAAAATAAAAAAAATCTCCAGACAGACAGACCCAGGCTAAAAATAAATCTGGTCCTTCTGGTGTGGTCACGCTTGGAGGAAAATTGTTTCCTGCACACAGACATTTGAAAATAAGAGACTCATTAAAATAAATCAACATCTTTTGATTCTTCAGGTCTGAAAGCATCTCATGACCGTTAATTCTTCTCATTGCGGATGACTCAACTGGTTTTCTCTCCATCATAAACTGACAGACAAGTAAGGTGAGGTTTGGCTCCACTCTGAGTAACTTTTACACACAAAAGGTGTGATGGAGGATCATGAACACACACACTACAGCCTGAAACCAACATTATACTACACCTGTGTACTACCTGTTGTTGGATTAAAACAAAATCAAATTGTCTTTTATGACACCACATGATCCAAAGAAAATGTCCTTTAGTCCTGTGTTCCGTTAACTGTTAAATGAAGGCCGGTTTATTTGTGCATCGTGTGCTAATTGTAAATTTCATACCTCTACAGATTAAATATAGACTGTTTTAACGCGCGGCGGTGTTTTACCGTTGTCTTATTAGCGTCAGCTTCACTTTTGACAAGCAGCACTCAGCATGTAAACACATCAAGAGCAATTTACAGAGGCAGTGAGCGGATTAAACTGCTGACTGAACTGTACAGGAAATAATTAGAACTCAGAGTTAATTATCTATTTAAATAATTAATTTCACTTATTTGCGTGGTAAAGTTTAACCTTACAAAAGTGTTTTATACGTGATGCATTGAGCTTAATGGAGCACGACGGCTCAAATTACGCTGTTGTTTCCACAGCATCATAAAACAGGTCCAACCAACTATCACCGTCATTCTGTTTCACGCCACACGGAATGCTTTTATTTCTAGCCGTGTGCTCCTGTCATTCCTCTCAGTCAATGTTATTTATAGAGCAAAAAAATGAAAACTAAAAATCTGGCGTTTATTTGAAGATACTTTGACATGTAGCAGGTTTACATTTTACAGAGACCTGATATTATACCACGCACTTGGCGACAGCTGCAAAGTTAAAGCTTCTCTCCAACTGAAACCTTGAGCAGATCCAGAGCTGTGTCCACAAACAACTTTTTCCTCTGGTTCCGGAATGTTTTTCAGCATGCTAAAAACGCCAGCAACTTGGCAACCGTTCTGTGCTAAGCGCTGCAGATCTAACTATCCGTGACTGATGCCCCGCCCCCTCCGCCATCATGCCATGTCTTCACTTTGACTGCGATCCCCTCAAGTTCAGGCATACAGCCCACAGACACGGCGCTATTTAAGATAACAGAAAGGTGAGAAGTGACCATCTCCATTCCGCCTCCCAGAGTTTCAGGCCAAAGACTCCCCATCATGTTTGGTGCATTTGCTGTCTTTCTGTCCGCCTGTCAGAGGTCAGTGTGTTGGGGATGTCCAATTGTGTTGTCGCACAAGCACACACACACAGACACACACACACACACACAGTGCAATTGTGATGTCAAAGTCTCCTCTTACACAAAGACAGTCTATCATACTATCTGGAATGTGTCTGGATTTGTTCGATTACATCGGAATCTAATTTTAGAACATATTAGAACACACGATTTCTGATAAAGGCGGAGAGTCGTGCTGTCCTCGCAAATGTCAACGTCATTTGTGGAAAATGAACAAACTTTAATTATATATATTATATAATCCCTGCTTCTCTAACGAAGTGCTGCTGCTAAAGCCGGGTTTAAAAGAAAAGATGTCTGGATTAATTTCTGAGAACATAGACGTAAATAAGCACGAGTTGTATGGCGTGAAACATTTATTTATAGAAATGTGCCAAACCAGGCCTGAAACATGGTACCTTTATAGCATGACACTGACCACGGCCCTGAGTTACAGGAGTCGCCATCATCAGCAAGTAATTAATGGAACCCTACTGAAATCGTCCCGGGGGTTCGTGTTCTCACCACGTACCCTAACATGTCATTATAGTATCTTGCACATTATAATTAAGGATATTCTAGGAAATGCTATGTTCGGTACCTTGCACATATAAAGTGACCAAAGAGGGGCATAATGGGGGGGAAGGATGGGGCATGCCCTGATGGCTGGAGATGGAGGAGCTCGTGTAGCTTCACCTCCCAAAATGAATCACAGACCTGCTGTGAAAAAGAAAAGTTACTGACCTATTACAGCTTTCTTTCTGTTAGTGACTCAATAGCAGAGAAGACATTATTATGTCACTATTAACACACCGGTAACTGCCAATTTGCATAATGCATATTTGTTTAGCAAGTAAGTGTTCCAACCTGTAACATTATTATGTCCAGCATGTCTGTTGTTCATTTCATCACGTTTAATAGGAAAACGAACAAATATTGAGCCTTATAATTGTCTTGAAGTATTTTAATGTTAGAAGTAAATGCAGAGTAGAACTCGTAACAAGGTCCAACACTTTGGAATAATAAATGTATTCGATTTATCCCGTGGTTCAAATCCCCGGCAGGGTCATCATAAAATATTCTGGGACTTTACCAAGGCCTTCTAGCATTCAAGCTGCATTCAAATCCTAATATGTTATTCCTTTCTGGTTTATTAATGTTGTTTATCCGAGAAAAGTCATTAACAGGGTTAAAAGTCTGGTTAAGTTGCTTGAGAAGGAAAACATCCCAGCCCAACCCAAAAAAACCCCAGCATTCACTGGAATGAAAGCGTTGTGCTATTTACCTGTAAACAGAATCCAGTCAGTGGTAAAAACATCTCCAGGGAGGTACGCATCATAAACGCCCTGCTTCAATCTTCTTAATGTATCAGCAGAGCGTGTGCAGAAAACATTGTGATCTGTTGTCTAGCAACAATCATCACCATGAAGTCACGGTGTCCTTTAGTTTCTGTGTGCCAAGAGACAAGGTGAGCGTGTATATCATTACCTTACTCCCCCATCATTTATTCCCAGGGACAGATATTCTGGATTTGTAGGATTGTTGACAGGAGCCTGACATAACCCAACAATGCCGACATCAAAACATCAAATTCATTGACAAAAAGCACATCAGAAAGTTGTGAGCTGAATATTAAACAAATGTTATATTCCCATTTCTCTATTTCCTCCTTTTCTTTTCCTTTGCTCCACCTCTGTTACCTGCATGTGAGGGCAATAGGGACTGGGATGAGCACTGGGAATGGAGCTGAGGCTACGACTAATTCAATTTTCCAGGCACAACTGGCAGACATGTTGCTCTTCTGGCAAGGCTATTAACTTAGTTCTGGCCATTACCATTATTTCATCCTCCTTCTCCTCCTCGCCCCTTCTGCCATCCATCACACTCACAGCGGTAAAGAAGGAGGGGTGCAATTTTGAACAAAAAAGGGGAGATGGCATGTGGAAGACATGAGAGGAGGAGGAGGAGGAGGAGGAGGAGGAGAGGACCTGAGTGAACGGACTCGTTCTAATGACAGGGAACTGAGACCTAGAAAGCAGTTGATGAAACGAGGAGGGAAGGCCTACATCAAGTGTCCAACATGCACACACACACACACACACACCCACACACAGAGTTAATGATAGTATCTGCAGGTTTCCTCATGGATTATGGTGGGAGGGGTGTCAGGATGTTGCCTCAGTAATTAATTCAATATAATCTACATCATCATCTACAAAGCTATAGATCCAGGACTGGATCTATAACTTTGTACAGGAGAGGAGATCATAATACACTGAGACTAACCAGTCAGGAACCCGCAGACTGGTGGTTACGATGCAGTTAGTTTGATCGGCTAGGCGGTGATCAGAGTTCAATTCAGTGCAGGACATTGTCCATCAGTGTCCCACAGGTGATTGGCAGGTTGGAATGAATGGCAGCTGATGGGCTATAAATTGAAAGTGTTCATTGTACTGTTTGTAACACACAAAAACATGTTTCGTTATTAATGGGAGCGTTTGGTTAATTGATTCTCAAGCTGCCATGTTTTATTTGTGCCGGCGTCAATAACGGCACAGAAAGCACTACGGCTCTCTCTGCCTAACACTCTGGACCACGCAGTGTCCCCACAATGGAGAATGTAACAGCGTTCAATCCAGCGTTTCTGCCAGAGAACAGTCAGCCTTGTGATGCAGGAAGAGGCCCCACCCACTGGAGCTAATGGTGAAGGAAGGGGGGGGGGGGGGGGGCACCAAAGCGTGAGCAGTACTCTCCAAGGTCAGCTGACCAACACACCCCACAGCAGATAACAAGTGAACACAAAGCCTCGGAGCCCAGTCCGGTTCTGCACCTGTTCACCACACCGGACAACAATGGCTGCCTCCGGAGCGGCAGAGACGTTTGCAGATGACAGGATGTTACGCAACAGATCTCATTTGTTACCGTCTTAAAAAATATGAATTAATTAACTAATGCAGTTTATTGCAATAAATGCATTACACACAATTCATCCTCTCGGCCAGCTTTGTTTTATATGCACCAGTGAAACATAGTGCTACTTTATTGTATGATATTCAGATCCTGCCAGGCTTCATTTTGAAGATACTTTATAAACCACACATGCAGCAGAGCAGCAAATCGTTACTGGAAATACAGGCACCCGTTGCCAGCCCTAGCTGGTCAAAGGGTGCCTGCCAATGGAGGACAACTGTCACAGCAACAACTCAGCAGACGATGACAATGGACATGTTATTGCCTTTCATCATGTTGATTTGATTTTATGAATGACTGAGTTATCTGAGTATGGTAACCAGGTGCAGTCAGCATTTTTATCCAAATGATCTAAAATAAAATTAAAACAACACAAGCATTCAAGAGTCCAAAATATAAATATACTGCATGTTAATAAGAAATATTTGCAAATAGAGGCACTCTGAGGAGTAGAAAGCTCTGGAGAAAAACGAGCCAGCCGTCTGTCTGTCTCGCGTCTTGGAACAGAAGAGCACTGGTTTCTTTGACAGCACCGGCTTCGCCCTCTAGACCACAGAGCTCGCTCTGGTTTTTTCAGGGATAACACAAACTCCAAGAACAAACTATTAAAACACACGGGCTAAGAAAAGGGACTGATATTTAAAACCTATATTTAAATATAAAAAAAAAAAAAAAAGGAAACATTGGCAACATTTGACTGAGGCTGTGTGGCACACTGGCTCGGGACGGAGTCCTGGTGATGAACATCTAAACACGAAGGGGGAGGGAAAGAAGACAGGAGAGAGAAAGAGTGTAGATAACGAATGATGGAGAGAATAAATTAGATTGGGTGAGGGAGGGTAGATAATGAGTGAGAAAGGGAAGGAAGGAAGAGATTAAAAAAAGCTCCCTCCATCCAGGCCTCCTTGTCTTGTGGCGCAGGGTTATTTTTAGCTACTATGGGAAGCCAATCATTTCTGCTGCAACATAGTCAGCGTTCAGCGCAGCATCAGCACAACACAGGAGCGCTGCACACACTCCAGCGTGCACGAGAACCATAGTTCAGTGAGAATGCCGTCAGGCACCAATATCACTATTAGCACCCCTGGAGTGAAGCCAGCAACAGCCCTTATCTCTTATCCAGATTCATTCATTAACCTTCTAAATCTCCTCAACATGACAGCAACTACTGACAGTTTGCGCAGCAATCTTTCTTCCCTCCACTATATAATTAGCTAAAAAGTGACCCCCCCCATGTCTTAGGTGGTTTAAAGAGGTCAACTCTCTCACTTGGTGAAAACAAAAGGGGATTATCTGGGCATGCTCTGGCAGACCATTGTATTCCCCAGCTGGCATTTAGCAGGTGAAGGAGCGGAACCCTTGCATACTCTGAATCAATAGCTTCTCTTAAAAGAATTAAAGTATATTTCATTACACCTTGCAGCTAATGGCCTTTTTTAAATCAATGTTTGTGTCCAGCTCTTTTATGGAGAATCCTCCCACTTCTCAATTCATCAATTTCTAATTGCTCAGTGCACTATTGCTGCTTTTATTTCTCAATTTCAATATCTCTATTTCATCTGTATATGTGTACTACATCTGTCCAACCATAAATAAATAAATAATTAGCTCATTAACATTGCTTTCTCTTTTAGTGTGCGGTGAGATGAGCTACCTCCAGAACAGCAGGGCCTTCACCATGAGTGAATGAAAACAACGACTAATTACAGCCTTGAATGCATTTTCATCTGCGAGTGGGAAAAACCGGGACTGTTGGATGATAATTCAGCGAGTCCTCATGAAATAAATTAAGAGGGCTAAGATGTGAAAATAGCACGCTGTAAATACTGCTCCAAGTGTTACCGACTGTGTGTGTGTGTGTGTGTGGAATATGAACGAGAGAGACTTAACTTTGTGGTTAAGACGATGCCGGTAAAATATTTTGCTGACATTGACGTATTACTATGTGGAAAACGAAGGCAGAATAACGCACATAGATGTTACGCCATGAGAACAAATTCCAAGACAGGAAGCGATAATTATTGTCAAGCTAAGTTTTCCAGAGCAAACATCCACTATATAAGGACATCACAGTTCCTCCTACATTTACAAAACGTGTCTGATTTGTTTACGTCATATCCATGAGAATATTAATAATGTTTCTCTATCTTGTGTCAAGCCGGTCGATTTTCCTGTTTGAGACTCGTCCAATCATTTCAATCGCCTATTGTTTGCTAGATTAATAGAAGTATTTATTCTCACCGGTGATGAGCTCTCGAACCTCCATGTCATTGGTCTTTCTCAGCAGGCGGACGAGGGCTGGGATGCCCTCGCAGTTCTTGATGGCCACCTTGTTGTCGTTATCCTTGCCATAGGAGATGTTGCGCAGCGCCCCACAGGCCTTGCGATGGACCTCAGATTTTGGGTGATCGAGAAGCCCCACCAGAACAGGAATCCCCTTCAGTTGACGCACATCCTTCTTGATTTTGTCATTTTCGTAGCACAGGTGCTGCAGGTAGGCAGCGGCGTTGGACTTGACTGGGTCGATGGGGTGGCCCAGCATGGCTATGACCTCTGGCAGGTCTGGGTCGCGCCAGCGTGGGTCCTTGCGGATGCTGTCGATGGATGGTGAGCGCCGGCCGCCCATGCGGTCCAGACTGGCCATGCTTCCCCTCTCTGGCTGGGCAAGGGGCGCTGAATACATGCCATGGATATAAGGGTGGCGTTCATCAGTCAGCTCTGCCTCAATGGTCTCGTCTGGGTACCCTCTGGAAGGGAAGAAGAGAAAAGATGGTGAGGGCAAGTGAGACAAATGAAGCAAATGGAGGGTGACTCAGACAGATTTGTCTAAAAAATTAGGAAGTCAGGGGAAATACTTTGAGAGATGCCAAGGGAGGTGAGAGCCACTGACTAATGAGGGGGGAAATGTAGGTGGAACAAGAGGTGCAAAAATGTGGGTGATGAAGGACAGAAAGAAAGGGAGTTTGGGACAGAACATGAAGGGGAGACATGCGACCCTTTTTCACCGTCTGGGAATGGTGTGCTTTTAATGTCCCTCAACATTCAGTACAAAATTTAGAAATGTGGAATGGGGGGGGGGGGGTCAATGTGGTTCTGAACAGTTAACGCCTGTAGAGGAGAACAGAGCCTGTAGTAGAGGCAGGAAAGAGATCAATGCATGCATCAATGGCATGTCCACAACTTGGAGATTTGAAAAGCAGCTAGCAGCAAAACAACGTACATAGAAGCGCAACTCAAAGAAGAAAAGAAGCAAACAAAAATATCTGCAGGCGATTTGAGGTCCACACACGTCTTCCCCTCTGTGCTGAGGACAATATCACGATATAGCAGGCATATAAATGCTGCTGTTGTATAAATCCATTGTTCAGAAAATGTCAAATGTCAAACAAGACACATATGCTTCTTGCTTATACATCTCTTACTCTTTGCATACAGACGGCACGCTATATAAAACACTAGGTGATATTTTCCAGTGTAAATAAGCAAAACTAGCGCGCAGACGGGCCGTTGCCGCAGCAGGAGCCGCACGATCTGTGTAAATCTGTGCCTTTGGCATCAAAAGTTTCGATGCGGCGCTAAAAAAGAGTGATATGGCAAGCGAAACTCAACGTTTTATTCCTCCCTGTCAGGTGGCAGCAACAAACATGTCAGATATGAACAAACGTAGTCTTGGAAAGAGTGATTGAGAGACAGGAAAACATTCCACAGACAGCAAACAGGTGGTTCAAAAAGGAACAGAGATGACAGAAACAGCAAAGGAAAAACTCCGAAGGAGAGTCCTGTGAAGAGTTTTTTAGGAAGCCACCATATTCAGAGGAAGGAGTTTGACGTCTGTTCCCTTGGCAGCGATGAAAGGAGCTGTGCTGTCCCCTGAGGGACGACTATGAGGACGCCTCCATGACTCCCTTTGCTCACACTGCCATAAACTCTCTCACAGTCCATGAAAGCCAATGGCCATCTCTCTGGGACTTCTCTTATAGCATTAGCTACATTACTACCGCTAGATTTGGGGGGGGGGGGCTCACTGTATTGGACTGCATTTATTTTTGGTGACGGAAGCGCTGTCTGCCGTGGGAGGATGAGGAAAGTTGCTTTATGAAGGAGTTGCCTTCGATGAATCTCTATTGCCGAAGCCTCTCAGAGTCTGTGAGCTACACTCTGCTCTCCAGGGGTCCTTTAGACCAAAAGCAGCGTCATCATATTCTCTATGGGAACAAGAAGGAAAATCGAGCCGCTGAATTCCAATGACGGAGCATCTCTTGCTGGAGTGCAGGCTACTTATTTTACTTGAAGCTTTCTGAGGTTCAGAGGAACAATTTTTTCACTTATAAGGCCAACTCCAAGGACGGAGTCTGGGGAGTCTGACAGAACAGTTGTTAATGAAAAAAATATATAAAAAAACTTGTTTAACGATTATTTGTATTTTTGAAGATATACCAGCGAGTCGTCAAACACGATGGGGTAAATCTGGTAGGACATGGGGTGGGACGCAGGGAGGAATTTAATTAGGGTCGTGTACTTTATCAAACCCAAACCCATCCCACCGTTAGGGACTTGTTTACCCTCTTTTCAGAATCCAGCTGGCCTCCTGTCCCTACCTTTGATGTATGGCAGGTTGGTGGTGAAACGAAATGGCGACTAACACTGGTGGTTGGCAGGAAACTCCAGACAGTGCTCCAATTTTAATGAGTTTTATGTTAATGGTGTGTTTTTACAGTTCTTCCCGGGCAAGTGGTGAGGGTGGGAGGCAGGGCTCTGCGTGCCATCTCACCTCATCTCTGGTGTATTCCTCAGTACAATTGTTGCAGGAACATACTGGTGTTTATGACATTTTACTACCAGAGAAATCGATACAAAAATAAACCGGGAGAAAAGGTCCTGCAAAGGACAAGAATTGAGAAACTAGATACCCAGTTCAGATGGATGGACAGCAAATTAATAGAGACGGGACGAGTGAGGCTGCATTGCATTGGAAGGTGGCTACACACTAGTAGTGGCAAGTCATGGCTAACCCAGCCAAGATTAAATATATTTAACACATCATATCCTGTGGCTTTCATTAGCAAAGCAATGACCACTTCCTAAAACCAAAAAAGAGGCGTGTACAAGGGCCCATTGAAACAACCACACACACATGCATATATATGCATAGGGGCCCAAGAGCATGCGGATAGGGCACAGGGTGAAGGGGCCGCCATGATCAGCGCACCTGGAGCAATTGGGGGGTGTGCCTTGCTCAAGGCAGTGCTCTGAGGGTAAAACTGGCCCCCTCCAGCTACCAGCTTGAACCAGTAAACCGGTGGACTTCTCTGCTTCCCAGCCCGAGGCCCAACCCACTGAGCCACTACCGCCCCTTGAACTGGACCTTTGATGAAGCAGGCTTTACCCGGTTGAGTGACGGGACTGTCAGGATTTGCATTTAAATTGTCCTCGTTGTGTGTACAGGGAGTGAGATACTCATGGTAGGTGAAGGGGCTCGGTTGCGAAAGACGCAATGCTGTGACCGTGATTAGAACAGATCGCTCTCCTCGAGGAAATCGAGCTGCTTAATGTCCAAGCCGTTGCTGCGCATCTGAGCGCTCATCTACAGAGGCGTGAGCACTTTTCTTTTATTCTGAGGCACAAAGGATAGAAGACAAGGTAAACAGACAGTGTAGATATATCCCACTATTCTTTCTTCCCTTCATCTTCTGACAATTACTTTCATCATCTTTCCTCTTGCGGCCGTGCCTGACCCTCGTCTTCGACGGGCCCATAAAAGGGGATCGTCTGAAAAGAATTAGACATTCACAAGAAGACATTTGCCTCTCATATGTACACATCGCTGCAGCGTTTATGAGCTTCTCACTGGCTGTCTCTGCTGAGCAGATTGCTTATTCTGAATTATGGGCTATAATTGTTTTATGATGCACGAAAGTCTTTGTAGGACAGACACAAAATAGAGGAAAATGGTTGACAGAGGGAGCTGGAGTGTTTCTGTCTTACCGCTTTCTAATTTCTCAGCCTGTCATTATCCATTGACATCATAGCTTATTTAAATTCAATTTAGGGAGAGAGGCATCAATCAGTTGTCTGTAATTGAGGAGAGGATTCTGAGAAACCTCAAACATGACACTCGGTAAGTAAAACATTAGATGTAAAATTTAACTGCCATTGGACGTCTCTCGGCAGTATCGTGGAGGAGGAGGGGGGGGGCTGGGTGGGGGGGGGGGGGGGGGTGTTCAAGTCACTATGAAGGTGTGTGTGTCTACAGATGTACATGTGTGTAGTGATCCCCGGATAAAGATGGGCGGGTGCAGCACGGCCGGTCACCGGAGGAGAGGTGAGTCAGTCGAGATTGGCTTAAAGATGCCCCTGTAGTCTGGGAGAGTTCAAAAGCAGCTATTAATCACTGGAATGAGGACGCACGCACACACACACACACACACACACACGTGCAGAATGGGTTTGGGAGGAAGAAGATGAAGTGAGATGTATTCACAAGCAGACAGAAGGAGGTCAGTAGAGACAGACACGTTCATTATCTGTAAAAGCTAAGGAGCAATTAAGGGAAAGCGGATGCCTCTCCCTCCCTCTGCGCCGCTGTTGCTACCACTTTACAGCAAAGCACAAACTCACTGCTCAGCTAACGAATGATGCTTTTAAAGTTACAGGGTGCTTCACGAACGTTGCTGGACGTTTTGACCTCTTCATGCTTTTTCCATGTACCTTAGTCAAAGGTGTGCCAGGAAGCCATCGTCTGTTTCTAAATGTGCTTACGCCAAGAAAAAGAAAAACACTCAGGCACATGAATAAAACTAGATTAGTAACATTATTAAGTCTGGGTTTATTGTTATTCTTTCTTTCTACCTCATCAAAAACATCACATTTTACACAGAATCAGAATCCATCCTGCACAAACACCCCCCCATAGATATAAAAGCAGGTTCTAATTTTACCATTATTACGCCTTCCGTCCTTTCCCATCAAACCTGCTCACCTTCTCCGTTCTAGATACCAGTCGGTTTGTTATTGCGGCTTCACACTGATGCTTTTCAGCCTCTCCAAAATGAAGATTCAGTCTTTTTCTTTGTCAGTGCTCCATTTACGCCAACTTCAGTCGTTGAAGATGGAGTAAATGGAGAAGATGGAGAATGCTCTAATGTTGTTCTGCTGTGAAGCCCCAGAAACATCACCACACTTTCCATCTGCCAGACGGTGAGTAGATAATGATTGGACTTTTTATTTTTAGGCGAGCTACGCTTTTTATCCTGAACCCAGACTGGCTGCAAAGCCTCTTTATTATCATTACACTATTAAAATTACTGAATTCATTTTTGGTCTGGCTTTGAGTCCTTTTCCTTGCTGACTCCTAAGTACACCAAGAAATCTTTGTTTCCTACACAGTTAATGGAATGACTGAGTGTGACTGACTATAGTAAGTATTACATTGGTAATATAGATGCGCTGCATGATTTGATTCATTTACAAAATTATATACTATCATGCGCTATAGCATGCATTAACTAATTAATGTGGGGATGACCAATTAGAGTTGTAAAAAAGTACGTTTCCAGTCATGCAAACGGGTCCTCTGGCCGGTGCTGCTCTTAACTTTGTTCAGAAACTGAGACCAAAACATGTTCCCGAATTTGCCGCACAAAACTCTGTGCAACGCGTTTCAAAATCCATACTCCATTTATCACCATCATCAGCATGCGGTGACCTCATGCAACCTATATGGATTACCTGCGTGTCTCCATTCATTTATTCCCCTTGTTCCTTCCATTAATCACCCATTTGAGCGTTACAGCTGTGTTAAGAGTAAAGTTACCAAAAAGTCATGTTCATAGAAACTCCAAGAAGCCACGCGTTATCATTCCCGACACATAGACATGTGTGCTTACTGCTAACACATGAAAATAAATAACATAACATAACATAAAAATATATATATATTGGATTATTATTGAGAATGATAAACTGCGATTAAGCCGTTTTAATTCCTAGATTCATTACAGCTCTTGTACAGCTCGCTACTTGGTAGAATACTAATTGCAGTGCGAGCACACAGGGAAGCCTGCATGGGCGCGCTGGGAGGGATAGATTTTTCTGTGGAGAAAATAAACCTTGTATTACTCTGACATTTGGGTGTTTTGTTTCCGGTGATGAGAGTGCAGAGGAGAAATGAAAGAAAGATGCGAGAAGGAAATATTTATTTTCTGCTGCAATTAGCCAGACAGCAGTCAGTCAACATAGGCTAAAAATGTGTGTGTGTGTCTGTGTTTATGTTTGTGCTGGGCATTCATGTAAGCAGCTGTCAGTGCGTGCGTGGTTAGCGTGTGTGTCTGAACTAACTAAGGGATGTATGTGTTGGGGCAGTGTTGTGACACATGTAAGGCAGATTACAAATTGCCTGTCACAGCAAGCACCTCTCACCAGGCAGATGGGGAGTGACTCGGTTCCGGAATATGTGAATTTCTATGAGTGTGTGTGGGAAAGATACTGTAATTGTCAAAGTAAAGTCAGAAGTACACAAAGACAGAGACTGGTTCAACATCACCTTTGACACAAACAGTCGTCTTTCTCTGTCCTCTCAAACACTTGACTCTAATTCCAAAATCCTTCTGGCAAGGCCCCCCCCTCCAAACATCTTCCCACAAATTGAAAGGGAATCGGAGATGCCCATCTAAAAACGTCTGTCAAAAGAAAAGTTTTTAACACACTCCCCAAAAATGCAGTTTTTTACATGACGGTCAACATTCACTCTGTGATCAGGCTGTGCCAAAAGGACAGGCTATGAGGGAAAACTGACGAGCCATCCATCCTCTCCCACTCTCTCCATCCTGTCTACTCGCCTTTCCCTCCTTCATCGTATCTCAAATCATCCCCGCTTCTTTACCTCTGACACAAACACTTGTTTACTATCCATCTGCAGGAAAACAGAAATCAAAGACTTGCTTTTCCATGCTTCCTTTCCGAAGCAGGCTGCTCACGGAGAGGAGACATCTGTTTACTTGTGCAAAGTCAAATGTAGTCTTTTCATGGTGGAAACAAGACACTTTGTCTTTACGCCCACTCATTTTAACGGGCCTGATATCCAATCATGTAAAGTCAAAGTCTGAACTCTCGCATATGAACAAGAAATACCTTTCAAAAAAGAAGTTCATGTATAGAGCGTGGCCGTGCCCCCGTCTTTATGACCGTTATCTCCTGCAACGTCTTCAAGTATTAAACCCAGGTACTGCTGCATGAAAATCTTTCCTATCTGCAATATCTGTGATCTTAAGCAGAATAAACAGATTGCATAACTGCAGTCTGCTGTCTTACATTCTTCGCAATTATCCTCACCTGACTCGAGGCCCATCACGGAGAGGTTCCCGGTGAGTGCGACCCCGGTTGGCCCCCTGCAGGGTTCGTCTGTTGGCAGTGGAGTAGTCAGGCTCCAGTTCATATGGCTCCTCCTCTTCAGGGCCCAGGCTGCGGCGATCATCCTCTAGGCCATATGGCTCGGGCTGGAAGCGCTCTGGCTGTGAGCGGTTCAGATCCACAGTGCTGCTGCCCATGGGCACCTGGGGCTGAGCCACGTGGCCATAGTCATCTTTACGAATGGGCAGGGTGTAGCTGTTCTCCGGCCGATAGCTGCTGGGCAGGTATGGGTAGCGTGGCGGCCGGAAGTTGACTCCACGTGACAGGCTTCCGTAGTTGTCTGTCAAATCGGCGTAGCCATCGTGCAGGCCGTAGTGGCGAATGTACTGGCTCTCGGGTGTCTCGCCATACGAATCATTGAAGGAATTGTTGTAGGAGCGTGTCAGGGTGGAGGTTGCTTGAGGCGTGATAAAGCGGTCGCCCCCATTCTTCATGTAGCGCCGATCAATGGAGTCGGTATAGCTTCCCAGTGGTGACGAGCCCTCAGGGAGAGGCAAGCCATCCGGTCCGAGGGGCACCTGGCGTACTGTCCGCGTGGTCACAGTCTTCACCATCTTCGTCACCTGTAAAGACAAAGAGGGAAAGAGAAAAAGTGTCAAAATATCATGATTAGGATGTGCAAACAGAAAACTATGCTGCCTCTCAAACAAAGATATTAGCTGCCGTCACTAAGTTTCATGCACTTTGAACCCTAAGCAGAAAAATGCTCATGAATTTGCCTTGATTCAAACAAACGTTGTTTTGTAGCTTGTAGTAAACAAGTTGAAAAACATTCACATAATAATCTGTCGTAAGACTGTCAGTGTCTAAAGTGTGCAAATGATGGTAGTACGCTTTAGGTTTCTCGGTAGACTGAGTCTCCTACGTCGTACCGTAACAGAGCCGTTTTAAAACGCTCCAGCTCCACTGGACCTTGAATTCTTTCTCCCCAAGGGAGTCAAGCAACATCACAATGTAGCAGCAGGATATGCATGTTTCTATCGCCTATGCTTACTTCATCCTATAGCTAAATAACTTCTCTCTCTGCTGTCTGACAGAAGAATTATAGGCGCCCTCCCTCGGCTCTTTGCCCATACAGAAACCAATTTGCTGCCCAGTGAATTCTGCCGCGGCTGATAATTGGCTATTTTGTCCGCGGCTATAAATTCATCTTCACAATTAATGAGGCTGATGAAAATTAATCGTCATCTACAGGGGCGCAGGTCTGATGCAATTTGTGTTGTGCCTGTCAAGGCGTTAGAGGGAGGCTCATTCCCACTGGATGTGGAGATTGCCACGTTGAGTGTCTTGGGAAATGGAAGAACAGCTTTGATGGGTTTCATTTCAACACCGCATTTTGCAATTATTATATGTTTTATTTACTTTCCCCTCGATGTCATAATTCAGATTTTAATCAGAATCGCCACAGCAAAGCATTAACTCTCTCTACAGATGAGGGTGCCAAGAGGAAAAGTGCAAACAAATTGTTTGCTTATCAAAGCTTCCTCATTACCTCGGTAGAAACAAATAGAAACTTTCAATGGCCTTGTTTCGTAAATTAGACTCCGACCGTGAGCAACATAACAAAGCCTATTTCAGGAATGCCAGGGATCATCTCCATATTCAGACTAATTAATGAATAATCCACCTTTGTCTGTGAAGGCGAAGACCTCATTTGCTTGATTCATAATAGTAAATACAAATGTATGACCTTGGAAGCACAAGCTTCCTTCCATCCTCTTGAATTACCATAATAAGTCATGATGTGTTTTTGCTTTTAATGCATGCAGTTATTTTATCACCATCCATCATCATTGCATTTTATTCTATTTTGCTTTTCAGAGCTGAGAGGAGTGCACATTACCCCCCCCCCCCGAAGACATACCCAGCTAAAACAGCTTTTAAGACAATTTGCAAGGGCTGCAGAAGGAGCCAGCACAGATTTCAAATGCTGTTTGATGTTTGCTCAAGTTCACCAGGCACTGAACCACCATGCGAGGAGAAACGGGATGAGGTGAGAGACCCATTTCAAAAGGGGCGTATCGAATACCCTAAAGATGGGTAAACATTACTAAAAATAATGGAGTATCTGAGCCGTGTGAAATAATATATAACTGTATGTGTGCCAGTGTCTCACAAGCTCACAGGCAGTGAGACTCGAGCCTTAGTCATTTTCCAATCTGTGCACAGCGGAGAGAAAGGCAGCAGGCGTCAAACAGTCCAGTTTACTGCACTGTAAGAGGTTTCACAACCACTGCGGCATTTACTTTATTGAGCACTTAAATGAACTTGGTGGCTGTGGGTTAGTGGGATAGGGTGAGGTAGTAATTCACATTTTTAAAAAGATTGTTAAGAGCGAAGCCTCCCAGTCCAAACAATCCAAAGAGTGTTGGTGATGATGACGGGGGTCAAAATTGCAAGTTGGGTTTTAAAGCAAGAGGGTCTAAAATACCAAATGTGGGCCTTTAATGATGTTAGCAGAAGAGGGATGCAGGCAGGGGGAGGGGGAACACAGAGTACTTTGCTGGTTCTGCCCCGAAAAGGGTGGGAATCAGGCCTAGATTGAACCTGATTTTGAACTATTTGATGAGATAGGGTTGGAGGGATGGGTAGAACTCAGGAAACAGTATGGTTTCCTGATGACACGCACGGATCCGCCCTGATATTTTATCCCTGGACTTCACAGGTAAAACACCAGCATCTCATACTGGTAATGTTCATATAATGGCTGTGTGCACTCGGGCACTTTGTTGAAGACTGCTTAAAGTCAAAAGATGCCATCTAAAAGAAAAGAAACAAATGTAACAGTCAGTTCTTGCAATCAGCAACACGTTGTTTTTCCTAACAGCTGCACCCTGCAAACCTTCTCCTGCCTACCGGTGGTTGGCTCCCCCCAGTGTGTCCGGGGTGATGAAATGTCTCCTCTGTTCGTGTGGTCTGCCTCTACTCTCATTAGCTCATATCCCATAGAAAGGGGAGGAATACTGCTTTTTTGGGGTCAGCTCAGTTCTGCCTCCGACATAGCTGCTGCTCCATTCAAAGATGTCTGCCTGCAGGAAAAGATGGCTGGATGATGGCCAGGGGAATGCAAGGCATGCTGGGACAGAGCAGGATGAATGCTGACCTTGTTGAGTGACCTGTGCTCGGAGCCATACATGCATTGCGGGCCAAGTTTAATTCACTTTGAGTTGACCTGATTGAAAGAACCAGCAGCTAATCAGCTTTTCATAGTTTGTAAGCTTAAACTTAGCCTGACCCTGTAACACAAATGCATTATTGTGTACAACATGTCTCCAGTCACTTTCATTGTCATTCCCTCGCATGCAGTCGCTCTGCCCTGCTACCATTATTTATGTTCTCCCCTCAGTATTCAAACAAGAAATGCTGCTGCTACAGAGTCAGCCAGAAACATGTTTACCACCTAAAAACTTTTCGGCGTGCAATTCAGGAAGATGGAAGATTCTGCGCTGTTTCATCTTCCAGCAGTCAGAAGGGGGATAACCATCAAAGGGAAAGAAATGAGTTAACATTAGACAGCATGGCAAGACTTTGGTGCAAAAGGAAAGATAAGAACATAAATAAAACTGTGAGTTTCTGTGAAATGAAGAGGGAGATGGAAAAGGAGTGCAGGTGAAAGACAACGCATGAAAGTGAGTCAGGAAGAAGAGATGCAGCGAGGAAGAGAAGACAAAGAGGGAAGCGAGAAAGACGTTCGCCGCTACCTAGACATGATTTCTGCAAGTTCAAGTCAAATATTAATCTGCTTTTCTCCTCAAAGTGACTCCCAAAACAAAACCCTCCCAGAAGGATAGAGGAGCATCCTTGCCCCTCCCTTACTCAACATCGAAGCGTTTTCATTAGTGTAATGTTTTACTGCATGCTTGTGTGCAAAGTTTTGTGTGTGAATGCATAAAATCAAGTGAGTGTGACTGAGTGTGTGTATGGCCAATCCCCTCGCAGCAAACAGGCTGGAGGGCAATGGGCCCTCCCTGATGAGGGATTAGACCAGTCTTTTTAATTACAGTTTCACAGTCCCGAGAGAAGCGGCGCCACACAGCTCTCTACTCCACTGGAAGCCTGCAGCTGCTGCATCCACATCTACGGCCGGATCCCAAGCAGTCCGCTTATCCTCCCGGGTTCGTCTCAGAAAGCAAAAGCTAAAAGGAAGAGCTTCCGACTCGCGCTTCATGTTGCAGATCCATCCGAATAAAAAAGACTGGGGAGTTGTGTTTTTATGAATTTTAAAACACAAAACTAAAGTTGGCAAAATAAACAATATGTTTAAATGTTCAATTCACTTTGGATCAGTGAACCCGTGTAACATGCTGCTGGTGCTGAGCAGCATTTTGTATTTTTATGTCACTGATATAATTCATGAGAGAGGCAACAAAAATAATAAAAATAGCGGGTCTAATCTCAGCGGGTGGAAGTAACAAACAAGTTATTAGAAGTGAGTTTGACAAGGGGCAATCTGTAGACTGCAAGGCTGTCATATCCAACAGAAGAGCTGCTGCAGCTCATCCAGGATGCCCGTGCTGACGAAGGGCACGTGAGCATCAGAACTCGCAACAACTTAAAGGATCTCCTGCTCACAACCTGGTATCACACGCAACAGAACCACTTGATAGACATATTGGAATCCATGTCTCGCTGGGTCAGAGCTGTATAGCTGCAAAAGGGGGGAGCTACACAACATCAGGCAGGTGGTCATCATGTTATGGCTGATTGGTGCATAAACTGGGAGTGTGGTGGGAGGAGTCGTACTTTAAGAAAAACAACAAAACACAACAAAGGACAAATCAACAAGAGCTTTTAACGAGCACAAAACAAGGAAAGCACAGGGAGTCCGGATATAATTACACATTAATGAAAAGTCATGAGAGGAAGATGAAGCCACTTAGGGCTAAAGGATTATGGGATTTAGAGTTCTTTAGGGTGGAAGTCTGGGAGTAGACTTCTGGTATTGTGCAGTTTGGAAGCGATAATCCATAACCACAATTTAAAGGAACATTAAATGCTTCAAAAATCATTTATCGCCAATGAGTTTTCGGAGACCTCTCTGCCACAGCGAGACTCACATGTCCATTTTCCATCCATTTTCTTGTAGACGAGACGAGCTCAATCGTGTCGTCTACAGCCGCTTGATCTGCCTAGCAGGTCACAGGTGTTGCTGGAGCCTATCACAGCTGACTACGGGCGAGAGGCGGGTTACACGCCGCACGCGTCGCCGGCGTATTACGGTGCTATACAGAAACAGACAAACCGCTCGATCACGCACACACGGGGAGAACGTACAAACTCCGCCCAGAAAGGAATCGAACCCGAAACTTGCTGCGACTTGCTACTAACCACTGCACCACCACTCAATATTTTATTTTACTTCCAAATCAGCTGCGAGCATTGTGCCATCCTACCTTGGTTTCTGTGCGGCGTGTGGTGCCATCGTCGGAGGTGACCACCGAGACATGGGAGGTGGGGGTGCCGGGGTCCTCTTCAATGGTGACCGTCTCCTCCACCATCTCCTGCGGCTCCTGCATCATGGCCAGGGATGTAGCGTTACTGGGGCTCTGCTCCTGCACAGACAGAGGCAAAAATGAAGTCAAACAAAGAGGAAGCAACGGCTAGATTTTTATCTTCCAGGTATTTCACATCGTCAAGAGAAAAGGGACAACATCTATCAAATCACGAGATAAACGACATGATATTTAAAAAATACAATGCACCTACTAATTCCTATAGAATGCAACTGACATTGTAAATGAAGGGGATTAATTATACGTAGTGCCACAAACAAACACAAGCAGAATAATGCAGCAGTAAAAACACTGAGATTAGAAGAATGGCAGATGTTTATCATACTGAAATAAGAAAACAGAATGAAAATCACTCCAAAGCCAGTAGAATATGAAATAAAAAGGCAGCATTTTCAAAATAAATGATCCCTTCTATTATTTACTGACTAACTTTGCTGGAGATATTCAATTCATCCACACAGATAATGAGACAATTATCTACGGCTGTGTTATTCCATTGATTAATGACTTGGCACAACAGCATGAGTTATGGAATTATGAAAGTAAATGAACAAATGGCAAAAGAAAAGGTTATAGTGTGATCCTGAATATACGATGCACGAGGGTCACTGGTGCTAATAGTGCTGATCATGATAAAACAATGCAGTTCTATGTTGTCTAAACAATACACAGTACAAGCCCTTTAAGCAAAGTTACTCAAAACAAATCCAGGCTTGTCTACAAAACAAAGATATTTATTTTCTACTTTCTAGTCCTGAACGCCCGTGGTTTGTTTTGCCCTGATTATATCCAAACAAAGTAATGTAGCACAGCCTCAACTCTTCACCTCTTGAGACTTCAAATTCAGTTTGACTTTCTTCCAAGGCACAGAAAAGCCTGGCGGACTGGTTTTCATTCATATTTCATTGGGAGGCCATGGATTTGAAGAGAATGTGTCCAAGGGCTATGGATGAAAGTGAGTCGAGTCCCTCAAACCCCACCTGACCCTGTGTGAACGTGTGAGAAGTGTGTGCTTGCCACTGTATGAAGGCAGAGGCTCAAAAGGCAACGCCCCGGTGGAGCCCTCCCGCTGTGAATGAATGCGACAACGTGATGGAGCGGGAAAGGAATGCATTTGAGGCAATCACTGATAACCAAACAGCATGGCGCCAAGAGAGGGCATCACACACGTAACGGAGAGGGAGGAGAGGGGCAGAGTTTGAGTATGGCAGTCATGGAAACGTCATTTTCTTCAAAGAGAAAAAAGAGGCTTGGAGACTAGACTTTTATTGTGTGTATTTTAATTGCAAATGAGACAATGCACTAATATGTTTCTGTACATAGGGCCATTTGTTGATTTTAACTATTTGACCCCAATTAATCTCAGTGTAAACATGTATGATCAGAAGACAGAGGCCCTCGTGATCTGTTTCCTGTGAGTAAACGTTGATCACTGGTGAAATAAAAATGAACCAATCTGACTATTTCTGATCAATTCCTCCAAACCGGTGTGTTTTAGTGTCGTTAGCAGCGGCGCCTTCTTTAAACACAAGTGAAGCCGTGTGGAAGCAGACTGCTTGTTTTCTTCGCATCCTTTGAGACGCTACCAAGTGAACGGCTCTCCATTGATTGGCCAATTCTACTGAGGCTTCAAACCCACACAGCCCTGATTGATCATCAGTCCTTCTGATCAGTCAAAAGTTTGCACTCCTTGTGTTTAGGATTTGTTTCCCCGCATACCAAAATGCTTCCACGTCCATGTCTCCACTGAGAAACATCCCTGAGCCCTTGTTTTGCATACATAGAAACGCACTAGCCTAGAAGAGTCATGAACATTCTGATGTTACTGCTAAATGTAGCTTGATGTTAGCTGCAGAGACATTACTGAACACATTCAACTGTTTATAATTACTTAAAGCAGCCTCTCTTATCATTAAAGTAAATCATTTAAGCAAGCACTCACACATAAGTGCAATAGACTTTAACAAAATGACCCGTTAAGTCTGATCTGCTTGACGTAATTCAGGAAGCAATATAGAAACATATTTAAATGCTTCCTTCTTTAACAAATGATGCACAGGTCCATCAATTAATGGTGAACAGGAGAAGATCACGTCCCGCGTTTCTCACTGCAGCGACTTTTACATTTGTGCACCACTCGAGTTCTCAAAAACAATCACCTTCTTACATTACACACGTCAGCCATGACAGCTCAACAAGGTGATTGGTTACACACGTACATGCAGACGGACTTCAGAGCCAATCCAGACGCGTGTGCCGCTACAACCAAACACATGAGCCCCTCTCAGTTTACAACTGGTGGAGTTCATGTGCTGCTGGAGTTTACTTTACAGGCAGCTACACCAATGTTATTCGTCACTTCTTGTGATTTCCTTGTCGCACTGCTGTGGTAGTGTGGCCGAGTGGTCTAAGGCGCTGGATTTAGGCTCCAGTCATTTCGATGGCGTGGGTTCAAATCCCGCCGCTGCCAAAAGCGAGAGTGGTGTGGTGTTTCAGTCTCGCCTCACAGATAGAGGGAACTGGGTTTCAATACTGTCTGTGCTGAATTTATCTTTTAGCCAAAAACATGCAATTTAGTTGAAATGTACTTCCAAAATTGGCCACAGTGTGTGTGTGAATGGTTGTGTGGCCCTGCGATGCGCTGGCGACACAGCCGAGGTGTACCCCTGCCTCTCGCCTACAGCAAGCTGGGACGAAGCAGCTGTAGACGAGACTATCGTCTATCTATATGAAAATGGACGGAATATTTATTATCCTAGTGCCAAATCGATTTGTGAGGGCTCCACAAAGAATAAAAAGAACTAAGAGCAAATGTTCGATTCACATAATACTTGAGCTATTACAATACAAATGTACTGTATGTATATGTGATACTGCACCGATACGCATGATGTCGCTTTCCTCCTTTTGTACAGGACTAGTGTATGAACTCGCTCACAGTGGCTTCTCTGAGATCTGGACAAATAAAGTGATTTTTCCTTTTTTTTCTGGCTCAGTGGATGACCTCAGAGGTGAAAACATAAAAACAGCACTGCACTATATGTGATCAGAAAAAGCCTCTGAGGCTCCCTGATAAACCTCCTTCCTGATGCAAGCTCGATGCGATGTCTCTCATTCACTTTAGTCTTTGCTTACTTCCTCTTGTTTCTGTGAACACGCAGGGAGAATGGAGTTGAATTTGACATTACAGCCTCTAAATAACTGATTAAAAGCTGTCTGGCTGTGGGATAGCGCGGCTGTCTGCGGCTCCCGGAGGAACACGATGCTGATTCTGAGTCGAGGAGACTCGGGAAGGGATACCCTTTAGTGAAGGGCAGACGAAGTGCAGCGCAGTGAGTTAATGGCTGATCTCAGGCAGATGTACGCTAAAGCGACAGGACGGCATGAAAGAGAATGTGGAAAGGGACAGGATGGAAGTTTCAGAACATGCTAATCTTTTGGAAGGGTTATGTGTCGGCCAATGGGAGAATTGTGATCATTAAGGTCTGATTGGTCAGCTGCAGATCCAGGTTACAGCTGCAGGCTAAAAGCAGCTGGATCAAAATGAACAAGGGGCAAATCCTCTTACAGCTAAAATCTACGAAAGCACCCATGGCACCACATCACCCCAGGCAACGGCATGTAAGAGTTATATTATCCTTATAACAAAAAGGATCATAAAAACATATTAAGGACACCTGGAACCAAGTACAAGCTTTTATGAACACAGGTGAGGCTTTCTGTTAAGACCCTGGTTTAACTAGAGAAAAGACACACTTAATTTGTTCCTCGGATGGAATAAATGACAAAGACAAAGACATCAAATAGTTTATCTTGTTGGGACTAAGATGCTCTGAATGGAACTGGTGAGGGGAATAGAGCTTGAAGAGTCTGGCCAGTTAAATTGCTTCTGTTCAGCCACTGGCAGCGGGAAGGCTGAGGTGTCAGACAAACAGGGATTTTTGCTCTGAAGAAGGCTGAAGTACAACCTGTGCCTTGTCGCCGAAGTAGTTCTTTCATTGTTATGATGCTAGCATTGATCCAGAGGTTTTTATTTGGGGGTTGCCTCACCCGCAGAGCTCTGCCCGTCCTCCAAACGGATCTGATGACTGAAGCGGATAACACTGCATAGAGCAACATCCCATGAAATCAATCTTCAATACTCTTTGGGATGGGAGGCGGTAGTCTAGCTTGCTTTCAGGTTACAGTTAGGTTTTACAGCCAAATCCTGTCCTTCTCTTTTAAACAAGCATATAAACAACAGAAAAAACAAATTTAAAAGTTTGACGGAAAAGAAATCAGTGTCTTTGAAATCTGATAACAAATGTGGTTTGTATATATACATGCAACACCATGTGGCAGCAGACTGCTTGTTATCTTCACATCTTTGAAGACACTGGTGAACAGCTCTTCATTGATTGGCCAACTCTAGTTAGGCTTCAAACCCGCACAGCCCTGATTGATCTTCAGTCCTTCTGATCAGTCAAAAGTTTGCACTTCTTATGTTGACAATCCCTTTCCCAATTCACACACAACCCACCGGCTTGCAGTTCCCCGCTGGAAAACAGACAAAAAGTAAAGGCTTCTAAGCAATAAGAAAATAGTTGACTGAAAATGTTTTAATGTCTGTCTAGCTGGCACCGATGACAATCGCTGACGAGAAAGACTCACCTTTATGCGCAAAGCCTGACAAAGACTGAACGTCCAGAATGGATGTGGCCGCACTTTTATTCCAGTGACAATACATATTTAGCTTTGCATTGTACATTGTATTAACAGTCTTGTACATGTTTGACTACATTTGGAGGAAATTCAGAAACTCCTGCTTCCTAATTCAACAGTACAGTACAAGACAATCAATACCTCCAAAAACATTAACTTGAAGGACAGCCCTTGAGCAATCTCCCTCAGGGTTTATTTCATTATAATAGATCATGCAGGGGCATACTGTTCCTTAAGAGTGACTAATCTGAGCCTTAATGGATTGCTGCACTGTGAAAAGAAAAGAAGCAGGAGGAGGAGAATACAGAGAGTAGAGATGCAGCGATACAGCGGTGTCAATTAGAGGCGGCCTGCTATCTGCCATCAATCCACTCCCATTCATCATCTGTGTTCAATAAGCTGCTCACTGCTGTCTGAGGAAGGAGAGATAGAGTATAAAGAAAGAAAAGGAGAGGGGGTATGCAGATAAGGGGCTTTCCTCCCGCAGGACAATCTCAAAGGAAGAAAACTCTGTTGTGAGTTTATATAGAATGAGTCATCCCAGCAGTAACAGCAACTGTACAAATACAACATACAGTATAATCTGTAAGGCTTCTGGCTTTGGCACTGTAGCACTGTTATGTAATAACACCGCATTATGTAATAACACCGCATTATGTGAAAGTGTAATAACGTTTTACATCATTATGTGATAACGGCACATTTTGTAATAACTTGCCGCACTTTGTAACAAAATTCTTGAACGGAATATGTCATAAAGTTTGCAGCATTTTGTAATAAGTTGTAACATAGTGCACCAGTTATTACAAAATGCAAATGTTAAACTTTTCTTATGAAGAAAATGTAATAGTTTGGTGCATTATGTAATAAACCACCAAAATGACATCTATGCTGCATTAACACAAATGAAAGTGGAATAAAGTTTGCGGTGTTATTACATAATGCGGTGCTACAGGCACCAATGCTAAAATTGTATTTTATTTACAGTCAATGTTTTATAAAAAATATTTCCTAAGCTAAGGTATTGCTGCAGAAGCTCTGATATTTAAATAAAATGGAACCCTTGGAATGAAAAGTTGCGTCACAATTTATGGCGCCGTTCCTGGATGAGAAAGAGTATAACGCGACGGATGCAGCCACGCTGGTGAATGAGATGGTCTGGTCTGTAGTGAATTTCAGCAACTCTTCCCATCCATGTGCTTACATCACTTATCAGTAACATTGATTGTACCGTGATGAAAAATGCTGTAGTGAAGAAAATAGTAGCAGTAACAGAAACTGACCCATAATTGACAGCACGCACACACAGTTGGGCTGGGTAGCTGTGGCCTAAATGGTAAAAGCTTCATCCACTTATCACAGTCGGTGGTTTTAGCCCCAGTCTACATGGCGACGTAGCCTTGAGCAAGATACTTAACCCCACCATGCTCCCCGGGGGGTGTATGTATGTATTAGAGCTGCCCACCGGCCGTCTGGGCTAGATCTAATGCAGAGAACTCGAATTTCCACAAGGGAACTTCCCAAGAGGATCAATAAAGTATAGAAGAAAAATATTTTCATTGCTAGAACTAGAACTAGAACTAAAAGCTTTTTCTTTTTTTTTCAGACTTTCATTGACAACATTTGAAACTGCACCAAACAAATCTCAAAATTAAAGTCAAAATTAAGCACTTCAGGTTACTGGACAGCATTTCAGTGCAAATGAAATAAAGCAATATTTAATGTAAATCCATCCTCTGGAGGACGACTCTGAATTGTCTACGTTTGTTGTTCTGAAGGTTTTTGGGTTGATCTTTGAGGCCTTGCTTTGGTCTTAAAGGTAGTTGTGATTTGTGTTTTCTTCAATTATGGTTAAAAAAATCATTCCACATTAATGGTGGCATAAGTGTAGCTCACACTTGTGTGTATGCTTGTGATGCGTGTGAGTCACGCGACCTATCGTGCAATGCATGCCTGTAACAAGCATACAACCAGCAATACACAGACGCCACCGCCAGTCACAGTAAAATAACTCTTCTTTGTCTGGGCGATCAATCATTGCATTTGTAGTGAAAATGTATTGAAGTAAAATACTTAGCTCTATAAATATAATTAATTACTTGAGTGGTTTTTCCTCTATCACCTACATTTATTTATCTGACTGCCTGAACACAGTGGGAGGGAGCTAGCATCCTGAGACAACGGAACCTGTTAGATCACCACCTGGTCATGCATACTGGTGTAATCAGAGTCGCCTTCCTTCCTCAAACACACACACACACACACACAGACACACACACACACAACATGTTCAACCTTAGCCTGACTGATGTGCAGTGACTAACAGGATTTTGCTCAGGAGATATGCCAGCAATCATTACATGGCTCTTACACAATTAATCCTCTAGTGAAGACCGCCTGGCTAACCTTGGGTAGTCCGTTTTCCCATCAGCCTCTTCTCTTTCTACCACCTGCGCGCTCGGCAGCTTTCCAAAGCAAACACTATACGAGGAAGTTAAGGAGAGAATAAGAGAGAAAGAAGAAGGATGTGTCAGCGTAATGCACTGGGATGACCCTTAAGGAAACAACTGTGAACTATGGTCTTGGGATCCAAACATCCAATCGAAAACACAACTTGTTTGTAGAATTTAGTAGGAACAGAAGGGAAGTCGAGTAGAGGAAGGGGAACCAGAGAGATTACAATGAATGGCACGGACCCAAAACGGCATGTTCTCTCGGGGTAAAGATGGAGAATGGGGAGCATATCCAAAACCAAGCAGAAAGAACTTGAGCTTAGTTACAGACAGGGTAGCTGTCCCATCCCTATTGGATGACAGGAAATACTGTTGACCTGGTGTTGGGGGGGAGGATCTTTGGATATTTGTAAATGTGAGTGCTTCTGTTAACTGTTAAGATGGTGAAGCACACAGAAATACACAAATACCAGTTGGAGAGTGGGCCAAAGTCCTGATGATCTTTCCTTTGCTGCATGGCAACTGATCCTGGGCCAACTCTAGGCTTCGCTCCCTCTCTCATCTCTTTCACGCTTGGCCTCCTGGTTTCAAACACCTCAGTCTCTGCCCACACCAGTCCTGCCTTTTGATCCTTTGCACTAATGCCCATACAAAACTTGGGTTTGCCAGACTAAGACCCTCAAAGGCAGAGGCCACACAACCATACCCCACCCAAATGAAAAAGAATAAACACTACGACTTGATTGCTTCCCAATAGGGCATTACAACCACACTTTTGTACTGTGAAGCAACTACGGAGAGAGACAGATGGAAACCCCAATTTTTACCCAGGGCAACATTCAACAACACTGCAATCTTGAAAAAGGATTATAGTCCCTTTCAACTTGAAGTTAGTTATTTTGAAACCTGGGGTAATTTCTTACAGATGGCATCAGTCATAAACCCGACATGTAAACTTGGACACATGGAGTTGCATAACACACGTTTTCTCCACAATTTAATGTGCAGTTGGATTCCAGCATGCAAAACAATTGCTCTCAACCTTAGATTCATGGTGGCACGTCTCCAGCAACAGACAGAGAAATAAGTTGAGCGGGATTTTCAATAAGTAACCGGAGAGAAACAGAAGACGAGAATCATGAATTTTAAAAAAAAGGAGAAACCACATGGAGCCTTTTGAATAAAACAATGAGCCTCAGAGACGGGTGGGTTATTATGGCCAGGGTTTGATTGTTTGGACAGCGGGTGAGGCGACGGGAAAAAGAAGGAATAGAGGAATTCAGCACTGTGGAGGCAGATTAGTGGGAGGGGGGAGGTTGGTGGGTTTGCTGTGATGGTGTAACTCTGGGTTCCTGGAGGAGGGGTTGTGCAAAGTGCCCCTCAGCCTCTGTATCACTGTCAGCATGACTCTGTCACAGGACTGTTGACTGGAGGGGGAATGCTGTGAGAAAATCAGTTCATGTACGGTCTCCTTGAGATTTAAGGAGTGGGACAGGGGACATATGCTCTATTTCCTGTCAGGCGACCAGTGAAACACTTATTGTCCCTGTAACACCCTTCTCCAAAAACTGTCTGAATGTGCAGCCGCAGGGTCTCCCATTAACGAAAATCTACCCCCTCTTTCTCCATCTCTATATTTCGTTAGGTCTCTCATGTGGAAAAAAAACCCAGTAAGGCCTGGGGCAGTTATAATGGAGGACAACTAACATGCTTAGCGGGGTGCTTTTAGTAAATTCTAAATGTCTGGGACTGTGGTGATGGGATGCATAGGCAATCCTGTACAATACCATGGTGGAAGGAAGTCGTTCAGACAGGCAGGACTCACAGGACCAGGAGTTCATGCTGTGAAGTAGCAAAGTAGATGCTATAAACTTGTTTAAAAATGTCCACACTGTAGAGATAAATCTGAAAGTCTGTCAGCATTTACTTAAATACATTCTCTGTCTAGATGGACTTTTTGGAGTAAATTAAACTACACCTCATTTTGATAGGAAGGTCAACCGAACCCAGCTCAGAAAACCAGCTGAAAATGCATTGTAGAGCAAACGTAGTCCATCACAATAACTACGACTGCTTTTCAGTCAAAAATCATTATCCCACCTCTGGGGATATTTTTATGACCTTGTGCCAACTGCCCAATAAAAGATTAGGCTCCTTTCGCAGGCAATGGGCATGGCATCAGAGCCGGAGGCTGAAGACATACCACAGGAGCGAGCTGATGGAGAAATGCCTGCCAATTTACTGCTCACCCTCAAAGGGCTGTGAGATAAGGTGAAGCTGGATTTATATGTGTCTACGTGTAAGAGCCATTGTGAAGCTGAATAAATCTATCAGGAGGCTTGAGCTAGAGGCCAATTTGCTATATTTATTATTCTGTCTCTGACAATTCTAAAAAGAAATGTGAGACTGCATCTACACTGCCCCAATCTGTTCAAAAACCCTTGTGTAGTGGAAATTTCAGTGCGTGGGTGAGTTTGTAACACGGGGTCATTGCAGCACCCTGGCTGAGCACTCGCATCCGTGAAAGAAAGGTTTTAGATTCCAACTAAAGTCAAGCCTAACTTTAGTGACTTCCAAGAGTGATCAAACACGTCTTTCGAAGCATGTTGACCTATAAGGGTTTGTTAGCCAATAAAAAAAAAAATCTAATAATCAGGATACTTTTCAAATGTTCTTAAATGGTAGCAAATTTAATAAATGTCGACATTTATTAACATGGAACAAGTTTTGTCATATTTCCCAGCAGCTTCTGTTAAACACAGGGACTCAGAGTCTTTAACGGTCTCTGCACAAAGCATCGCAGAAGCTGAGCAGTCTGCAGGTCAACCAGATTGCACCATGATTCCCACAACACCCCAAACACAGACAGAGCTCCCCGTCCTCTCGCAGTGTCAGAGACGGAAAAACGTTGAGACTAAATCTACATTTCATGAGAGGAACAAAGAGAGCATCCTCACCTAATGTAATCCAGCTATGGAAGATGTATACAGAGCTGAATTAGACCTGAACAGGAGCTTGGTTTGGTTTCATGCAGATGGCATTGTGTCACAGTTAAGATTTTAATCAGAAATTAATAGTGCTACAAAAAAAACAGACACAAAAAACCCAGCTCATTTACAAGCTAATGGAAACAAGTCTACCTGATTTCCTCTGAATATTGAGCAGGGAATAGAAATGCATAAACAACAGACAAGGCCTTCCTTCTGGTGCTCTGCTGTGTGTGCGTGTGTGTGTGTGTGTGTCCTCAGTTCTCTGAGTGAGAGTCTTTTAAGCTCACTTTCAAAGCTGTGAGCTGATCATGAATATTTAAAACAAGGCATATATCTGAAATATAGTTTTGACACATCCTTTTTTCACATAGTGGATAAGCAGGACATTTTGAGCGAGAGCCAGAGTACAAATAAAAATAGTGTCTCTGAAGCTGTGGCTCATTCACTATTTAGTGTGTTCTTTTATCCTAACATTTGTTGGATGAATTAAGAATACCAGAAATAAATACATTTAGAATTAGAATGATAGGGAGTGAATGTATTATGAATTCTCGGGAAAGTCTTTTGAATGCATCCAAATGATGGCAATACCTGTTGTGCTGCTGCTTCAGAAGGATGGGTGAAGGCTTTTTTTATTTTTGGAGGCGGGTTTAACTTTGGATCTCACCGTCTAGTAGAGTCATTCCTAAGCTCTCTAAGGTGTCTTGAAAATGAGCAGGCATCTCTTTCTTCCATTTAAGCTTTAGCACTTCTTAAATGTTACTTCTGTGTCGTGTACTATTCATGCTCTGGGTCTGTGGAGTGCTGGTTGGGAGGAAGAGGAGGATGCAAATGAAATATGGATGGATTATCTCCTCTCAGTGTCTGCCTAAACTCCACTTTGCTGGCACCACTGCTTTTCAATGGCGCCCCCCGCCCCTAGCATCTGGTTGCTAACCCCCGCCCAGCCGCTAATCAACACACACACACACACACACACACACACACATCAATATCTGCCCAAGCCATCCTCATTCATTGCTTTCTGGGCAACAGTAAATGCTGACTTTTGACAATTCAAGCATCCCGTTATCAGAATTCAATTAACAGTTAACTGAAGATCAGTGAAGACGGTCAACAGACTCTGAACTGCCCTATTAAAAGACATGCCAGAGCAGTTGGGATGACAGATAGCATCATGAAGACATGACTCCCTGCAGGAAGGAAACAACAACCAATCCCTTCAGAGCCTTCCGGGGCACAAGGAGGAGTAGTCCTTCTTTCCTCTTTCATCATTCAGATGTGTTACAGCCGTTGTTTTTGTTTTATTTTTTTATTCTAGATGTCATTCATATTTGTGTACCTGATATGATTTACAAATTCACTGTTCCTGCTGAGACAAAGCAGGTGACTCAAAGTTCAAGATATCATCAAACAAACAATTACTGACGTCCTAAGATGAGTGTCTGTAGCGTTGCTGACCTTCTATCCCGGGCTGCGCATCCTTTAAGACTTAAAGTTAAAGTGATGTTTTCAGTCATTGCCGATACTCTCATTAGTCTGCTTGATGAAAACCTGTCTGACTAAATATCCGACCTACAATCATGTAGCGCTCTACGTGATAAATCGGGAGTAATCCAACATTTTTGTGTCACATTCTACGCATTCTGAGTCAGTGCAACTCATTCCTACACTCTTTTTTGAGAGAACACAGTAATGTATGAGATATATGATTATAAAGGCTATATTGGCATATAGGATGCTGCATGACAATCTAGAATACCCAAAGAGAATATTAAACTATTAAAAATAAGACCCCCTTGAACCTCCTCAAGGAGCAAAAGGAGATCTCCTCACTCCTCCGTGTGATAGGGTTAGTAATGTAAATATTTTAACCTGAGGGAGAATGGCTAAGATAGCATTAACTATGCCACAAACAACTGTCATCGTCATCACAGCAGAAGAATAAATTGTTGAGCAATTGATGGCGGGGCTGCGCCTCCCTGTCTGCATCTGTGATTATCAGGAACACTGAAGAGCCTGTGTGTCTTCTCATTGGTCCGACAGAGCATGTCCGGTCTGACGGCCTACAATCCTGATACCGTGCAGCCGCTCCAGATCAGGTTAGCTTCCGCTCGCTCTCTTAATTCACCAAAACACGAGTAATTGCCAGGGTCGATGACCACGGTTGTTATAGAGCCTGAGTGAGTCGTCTTCTTCTTGAAGCAACAATGCAGCATTTGTGTTGCGTCGTAACAAAGCACAAGTGCAGCATTGCTGGTATAGCATTAGCAGCTCTGGGTTGATCAGAATTCTGATTTTTATCAGTGAAATTAAAATGTTGGTGCAAAAATCCTAATTCCTACTAATCACAACTAAGTCTTTTTGATTTTATTTTTTTTTGTACATCATTTAGCACTGCTAAATCCAGAAGAACAGAACTCAGCCTGCTTAAAACACAGTCCAAATTCACAGGCTGAGAAACGAACGAGAGCTCTGCAGATTGCGGTCTGCGCTCTCGTGTGCTGGCCCAATAGAGCTCTGGCAAACATGTCAGCTCTCCTGTAAAAAAAGAAGCACGCTTTAATGAGAACGCTCTTCAAACTTTGCGTGCACAGCCGAGGCTGACATTTTGTGGAGAGGCGCCACATCCAAAGCGTTACCTTTGCACCAGCTGCCAGGAGCTGCTCTGTGCTTTGAGTGGGCATGTCTTCAGTGAGCAGAGGCCCCACACAGCGAGAGTGGGGTCCACTCAGGGGGGAGCACGTCTCTGTCTGAAGGCTTAAAATAGAGTGGGGGGGCAAAAATAAGTCATTACAATGCTGGATCCAGACCCACGTGTGCCGCACCGACAGACACACAACGGCTTTACAGTAAAGGATGGCCTGCATGGAAAATGTTCAGGGGCAACATTTACAAAATTAAAGTCTCAGCATGCTGGAATAATTTGGAACGGGTTTTTATTACGATCACAATGATCATAAAAACTCTCACCAGCGGCGCTCATTGACGATCATTCATCATATCAGAGGTGGACAAGACAAGACTGTCCGGCCAATATCATTTTTAATTTAACTCTAACACTCTAATGTTCTCTCTTAAGAGATATTAGATAACAGCAGCAGCCAGACACACACCTCTACCAGAGAACAAGCACACAGATGCCCCAACTGCAGATGTACAGCCCAAATTCAAGTGCACTTTAGTGGTCAAAGCGTCTTGCGTGTGGCTGAAGTCCATCCCGGATGTAGGGACAAGGGTAGAAGAGCTATGTGGCCTCGTTGATGGGAGCCTAAAAAACGACCATTTCGAGACAGTCTATTCCATTAATCATCCTTTGAAAGAGCTGCAGGAGGCCAACACTGGCCAATAAAAACCAGGAACACAAACGGAAGCAAATCTTTCTCAGGGAAAATTGAATATAACCACAGGGTTTTTGTCAGATTTGCTCTGCCACTATATGCAAGTTTCTGAAAAGGTCCTAGTCAGCTTTTCACATGGGATTCCAGAGGCTACAAAAGCGCAACGCAGGGCAGAGACTTGCCGTCCTGGACCGACACAAACAGCTTTGACTACAACGCATCCTAACATCCTGTGCTTTTATAGCCTTAGCATTGTCCTCTTCCGCCATGCCTCAGCAGGAATCTGAAGTTCATACATAACAGTAATCTGCAAAACCTGCAGGACACAACACTGCCCACTGACAATCTGGATTCTTTTGTTTGGTTGACTGCCAATAAACATCTTAGACATAGTTTAGAAATGAGATGCAAATCAGTAGAATTGCTTTTTGGTGGTGAAGTTGCACACTGAACTCATTTCACTTCCTATTGAAAAGGGCACACTTGAGGACACATCTGTCTTCGTTACCCATCGTAGCACATTAAATATTATTGACAAATGGCAACGTGACAAAGTTCTTTCTAAAAATGAAATGTGTGGGTATGATAACAGCGCAGTCGGTTTTGGCCTTGAATAAAGACATGAAAGCATTATATTGGTTTTGGACAATATTTTAACCTGTAAAATACACAGTATGTCCAGACATATTAGACAGAGGCAATTTATTAAACCATTCACAGCCAAATGAGGAGGAAGGTTTGTCAATAAAATAAACAGTACCCCCCTATGGTGTAGGCTCAACACATCTTTGGTCTGCATTAGCTCAGCTCTTCAGGTTTGCGTGAGAGAGAGAGAGAGAGAGAGAGAGAGAGAGAGAGAGCTGGAACCCTGAAACTAAAAGATACTCACATCTTCCCAACCTGACTTGTCCCCAGATTTCACTGCAATTACCATGAGCATCTGCTCACTATCCAGGCTGCAGCCACCGGAGCACTGAGGAGCATTGCTGGAAGCCTGGCAGAGGTTTGGGTCCCACATTACAGCTACACCAATTTCAGCTAACCAAAAAGACGCCACAATTGTTTCACGACTAATAGTGTGCTCATTTCATTAGGCAAAAAATTCCAAGTGGAGGAAACACAGACAGACGAGGCTGGGACGAGCGGTGCATGTCAGGGAATGGTTAGAGAGCTGGCAGACAGGCGCCAACCAATAACAGGATGAACATTCAATCTTACTCTGGATCCCTGGGAGCATTCTAGTGTTTTACTCTTCAATCAAAGCAGATTTCTATCTAACATCTAAACTGCTGTGAACAGATCGACTGCTCGCTGGAACGTCCCAGTCATAGTGAATATTTAATATGAAGACCTTTGTTATCTGCTCCACTGGGGCCTCAGCAAATGGCCCAACAGAGGGAGGAAACGCTGCAGTGGATTCCACAGGCCAAAACCCATTAGTCCACTGGCCTCGGGAAGGAAGTAAACAATATCTCAAAATGATGAAAAAACAACTTTTTCAGTGCAGTAATACAGTAAACAAATAGCTGACCTCAGCTAAACCTAAAGAATATGCGAACCGGAAAGAAGAAGGCGCAATCCGAGGATCAGACTTTTGGGGCCCCTACTGAGAACATGACATGTACACAGTACATTGCAAAGGTTTTCAGGGCCCCAATTAAATCAGTTACTTTACTAGATAGCAGCTCACCTTTAATACATATATATATATAGCGTCCTAGTGTCCTGTTAATGTTATACGGTTCCAGGCATTCCAGTGTCCATGTGTGTGGCATTGAGTCATAGGCTTTCTTGTAGTCAATCCAGGCAGGGCACAGGTTGGTGCTCCTGGCCTTGCAGTCTCTGTCAACCAGTAGCTGTAAGGGGGAGCCAGGATGCCAGGTCAGGTTGGGGGTGGTTTCATCATCCCAAGTCCCAAGAACAGAGGAGATAGGGAGTGCAGAGCTGACCTGAGAGTCCTGGGGGAACTCAGCTATCTCCTGCTTGCCAAAGCTAAGTAAAAAAGTTGGAATCTCTACTGGAAGATGTAAACACAGCACTGCTAAGTATTCCTCCCGCGAACATTACTGAGACCAATCAGTTGATATATGCAGCAGCATCAGTGTGTGTGTAAATATATCACAATAACACTGGGAGCATCAGTCAGTCTGGGAAGCAGGCAGCCTTAAATTATCAGCAGCCACTTATAAAGTCTGTCAAGGACCTCATGAAACGACACAACCAGCAGCATCACGATACAGAAAGAGGGCAACGATATCTGCCGAGCGTGTCACTTGAGAAGAGACATCTTGGCAGCCAATGCCACAAATCAAAAGCTCTCAACTCTCACAACTCTGGCCTTTTTGGGTATTTATCTGCTCATGCTAGATTCAGGGCCCGTAAAAAGAAAAAACCTCCATCATTTTCTCACCTCACTCCTGAATGCAAAGAAGCTTCTCCATGCCATAAATACAGTAGACTCAGAGTAGATGAAATTACACAGACACAAAATGTTGTGTGTGCATGCGTGTGTTCGAAAAGTTTTAGTGCTCCAGAGGCGCTGCTGCTGCTGAAGCCAGAATAGAAGCCACGTGTTGAACGGACGGCTATTTTCACCTGAAACACACCAGCTTCAGATTCCTGACAAGTTGTGGAGATTAGCGAGAAATCCCGTGAACTGAGAGCCAATATAGTGACAAGGTGCACACATTGCCCCACATTTTTCCTTGCCAGGAGCTCCACTACGGTACTTGTTCTACCGCCAAAATAAATATTAAGCAAGAGAGAGGAGCTCAGAGGAAGCAGCAGCATGTCGTCAAATAATGCTCATTCTGGTCTGAATAGTTAAACCTCTTCTCATCGGCCGCTCCAAGAGGAGACTCTGGAGTCTGGACTGTAAAGCAGGATTACAAAGGATGGAGCGGGACAGGAGGAGGAGCCCATCTCATGGATCATGACTCATTTGAAGCATTAGACCACTACAGTTCCTTTTTCCCATGCCGCGTCTAGTGGGATAACAAACAATGAGTCAGCCCTTGGACGCTCGCACTGAAAGGATGGTGGCATTCCTCATTCAGTCCACAATGGATCCATGGAATGAGCATTAAGCTCCCATTGTGAAACCCTCTGCCGTGTTACGGGAAAAGCTTCAACCTGGCTGCAATCTATGGGGCATATTTCACTTCTGTAAGAGCTCAGCGATGGTATGTTTGGTCAGCTGCCTAAGAAACTGAAATTTGTAATAAAGCAAGCCTCCTCCAACAAGGATTTCTGAATTTATATCAAAACAGATTCACTGCACATCAAGCCTGAATTAGATTGTCAAAGTCGAAGAAATTAGTCACTGAAACCGTCTGAGTGTACTGCTGTCACATTTCATCAAACGCGTTATTTCACGAGACCAGCCAAGCGACTACACACACAAAAAAAAACACCCAGCAGACATTTTAACATAAAATGCAATCTCTGGATCCCAGTTTGACATCAGATGGCCTGAAAAAAGACTTGAAAGAGATATAAGTTCTTCAGGCCACATTCTCCTGAGTGAAATCACCAAAGCAAAAGAGTTTGTTGCATCATTAAGACTGCCCTACATGTTCTAGATGGAATATTACAGAGAGAAAGCAGGACATTAAAAAGAGAAAACACTGACTGACTGCAGTGCCAGCAGCCCCATTAGTGAGGCACGTTCCAGAGGCGTGCTACAATTAAGTCCGCTCTGCCTGCCAGGGAGGACCGGAGGATCCACGAGCAGCCAAATGCTCATCATTCTGAGCTGCCAAGCTGAAACTTCAAGCCAAAAGATGTGACTTTCGTAGAGCAAAATAACCATAAAACAAAAAACAAAAATCCTATTGGCTACAGTTATTTATGTTTACAACTGCTTAAATCTAAAACACTTGACAGATGACACCATTTGGAAAATCGTGGAGGACGAGTAGAAAACACAGATGATAACTTCCTGGATATATTACAGCAGCAACACTCCTCAGTGGAGGCGCCTTGACTCATTTTGAAGCTCCTCTGCATCCACTGTGGATAAAGGTGTGTCCATTCACAGTGCTGGGCAGGAAGTGTTGTCTCCATGCATACATATTTTCTTTCTCACCGACCCGCTTCAGAAGCTCCTGCAAAATACTGCAATGCTGTGGCTAGTTCACACTGGCAAATCTATGCTCAGCACTTTAAAGCATCCGGAGCATTCGCTCATCATTCAGAAAAAGCACAAACAGAAAAACATTGCCTGTGTCCAGATCATCCCCGGAGCCTTCCTCTGCAATATGTGCTTGAGACACTGCGCACCTCTGCCCCATTCAAACATCAAGACAAGCCATGCCAAACATGATATGGCTCATTTTAACTTTGAACCGCAGCTCTGAGAGAACAGGTACCACGACTTCACACCAGATGGTCCAAACACGGGTATCGACACAAGTAGGAGATTCAAAATGAAGTGCACAGCAGTGGAGGAGAAGCAGGAGCACCCATCCAAGGGTTAAAGTTAATTAGTTTTGTTGGAGAGAGAAGACATGAGTCTTGTTTGTCACTGAGACATGAGCACAGCGCGACGGCAGCAGATTGTGGCTTCGGGGCTCCGGGGTCAGAGGAACGGGGACATCACGCCAGTCCTGATGCCTGCAAGACTCAGATTGCAAAGGACGGACGGGGGCCTGCAGATCAGGCTCTGTCCACATGCCCACTGTGATTTCCACACCACAATGTGGCAGGGGACACAATGGATTTCCCTTTGAAGGCCATCCGACAGATTTAGCATTCAACTCTCAGCCCCTGACGAGGTGACCATATTTCAGTGAGACTTGTTGGAAATATTTGTGACTCTTTGGAGAATGCAAGTAATTTGTCATCACTAATAACAGCAAAACATGAGTGGATTTGCATATTAATCATTCATCACTACAAATAAATACAGCAGCAGCTAATTATTGAGCGCTGAACCCTACGCAATGATTGCCAGCGTGGTCGTGCTGTGTGTAGCTCTGTTGCCTCACAGCCAGAAGGTTCTGGGTTCAAGTCAACCAAAGGACCCACAACTCTTTTTTTATATGTGGAGTTTGTGTTAAGTTTCTCTGTGAGGAAACCCTCCAGATTCCTCAAACCACCCAAAACATGCTATTTAAGTGGTGGCGACTCTAAATTGCCCATAGGTGTGAGCATGTAAATAGTTGTATTCTTTCTATGCGCCCCCTGATGAATTGGTGACCCCCAGTGTGAATTGCCTCCCACCCAAAGTCAGCTGGGATAGGTTCCAGCCCCCAATTCCTTGGAATCATACACAGGATAAGTGTGTACACTCCATATGTGACACTTTGACATGATGCTAACCCGTTATTAGGACACACACCCAGCTGGTGTACTTGACTCAAACAAATGTTACACTACCTTTCATTCATTAATCAGCTATTTTATTTTTTGGGGCGGGGGGCTTCTGTGCAGCTTTCTAAACATGTCAACTCTGTGTCGCGACCTGAATGTGATACTGCGGTGTTTCACTGAGAGTCTAGCCCCTCTTCTGAATGCATGGGGTACATGGAGCGGAGAGGAGAGGAGGCAGGTGAGGAGAGGACAATATTTCACCTGTTGCCAGCTCTCGAACAACGGAATATTTATTTTGTGTGTTTAGCTGAACTTGAGAAATGATTTCCACTGCATTTCTTTTTTTACCATCACTGTTCTCCATAAAGTTTGCTGGAGGTGATGTAATTGAATCTGGTGGTGACATTTTAGGTGGAGTGAGCACTAAACCAGATGATCTCCAAAATCCTGCAACAAGATTAGTCAGGTGTATCCTCGACAGTAAAACACAAAAGAAATCACCTCTGGATTACCTGTGAGAAAGTTCCTGGATGAGCAGCCACAATCAATTGCAAAAATTAGAATTTTTCCTCAACACATGGGGCATATAGAGGTCCCTGATGTCCATCAACATTAACAGTGAAAGACCATAACACCTTGTTAAACGCCTGATATGAGCAGCCTGAGAACCTGAAGGATAAAGCAAAGGGTATGCTCCCTTCTCCCATGACTTCTCCCTCACTGGTAGGAGCACGAGGAGGTCATTGCTACATGTTCTGCTGGTTACAGCGCCCAGCAGCCTTAATCAGCACCAGAATGTCAGGGAAATTATGCTTCCAGGACTATGGACAAGTGACATGGGGAATACAGTGGAGGTGGGATAGGAGTTGAAGCAAAGCGAGGAACGAAGGCTCCCATCTGAACATTGGAGTCTGGAATGTGGCTGCTTCATGACCCTAAAAACACTCCTCCTGTTCCCTTTCGGTCTGGAGAACAGAGGCTGCAGCTGGCCACTCCTTCACAGGACCCCCCACACACACACTCACACTCAAAGTCAGATCCAACATTCAAGAGGTGCAAAAAACAAGCCAAGAGTGGGTTTATTGGATTAGACCTCTCTTAACTGTACTAGAATGGAAAGAATTTGAGAACGCAAAGGGGATTGTGTCAATAGGCTGTGCTTGCTTTGCTTTGAGAACATCATAGGGTCTGCTGCGCTCTTTTCCACACAGACCAAAACCTTGGGGGGGCGAAAATCACATGGAAAAAAAATAAAACATGCCTTAATTTTTCGTATTAGACTGAGACCCTACTTGAAGCTCTGAGGAGCCAGAGAAAGCAGCTTGACAACCAATAGCAGCTACGAATATAAATACCTGCGAGATGTGAGGGCGATGGAAGCCAAAAGTCCAGGTGGGAAAATATGTTGGCATTTTTCTTGAGCGGCGGCGTGTCTTACCTGCAGTATCAATCTTTCAGAGCTCAGAGCTAAGTCCACAGGATGAAACCACAGCAGCACACATGCAGAGGGTGGAGGCTTTTGTGTGACTAAAGAGGCTAAAGAGTGTGAACCATCAAATCATGACAGCCCCCCTCTCTCCGACCCGCTCCCAGTATATTATAATCTAATAAAGCTCATTTGTAATTTAAGCTGCTGCTGTAGACTATTACATCATTTAAAAATGACTTCTGATAGCAGAGCATTAAAAAAAATGATTTAGAAAAATGGAAACACTACTGAAAATAGGCTTACTTTGTTGTGGCTTCTGAGTGTCCCCCCCGGGTACGAGTTCCATCTAATTGTGCAGGATTGAGTAACTGAGCAAAGAAAGCAACACACGCTGTGTTTTATGTTCGATGTGGCTCCGTCGGCCTACGACTGACTCCAAAAACGTATTTTTTCTGTCCAGCTTTCAGCTGCCTCCGCCTCGGAATATGAACACGCAGTTACAATTTCTCATTACCTGGCTAAAAGCATGCTTTGCTGGCACAGTGGGCCACTGGCAGCTCTAAAAGCCTACACCGCGGGGTCAGGACGGCACCCTCTCCACTGCGCTGCAGAGTGTTAAGTACAGCACCTTCCATGGATGGCTGGCACCTGTCCCTCCATATCAGCGGACCTGGTTGGCTGCACCATAGTCCACTTCACAGCCTGTTGCACATATCAAACAAATTAAAGAGGAGGGGCTACACATATTTACGGTGCCTCCAGCCGCCAGTGCGGGCCACGCATGCTGGAGAGGTTCATTAGACAGCTCAATAGAGCCGAGTGGAATGTGCAAAGAGGCGTCTCACTGTATTGTTCAGCGGTGGCTCCTTTGGGAGAGGATCAAGAGAGGATGAGGAAGAATGCTGTGGCGTCGCATGTAATGGCATATGACAGCCAGCCCAGCGCCGAGACGCCTCTATTGTCCAAGCCAGTAAAGTGTGCAAACTGTTGTCTGCATGGAAAATCTGCAGGAATGCCAGGATCTTGTTTGTCTTTTCCATTTTGGGAGGTTCTGTTACTGGTTTGGCTGAACTCTCGCCACCGGTTAGCATAATGTTTGTGTGCAGGCACTGCTGGGGCCGGAGCTGCGGCTGCTGCGGCACCGAACCCTTCAGCTTACAGCGGTTTGGACTTTCCCCTCTCACTCGTTCCTCCTCGGCCGTTCTCTTTTATTTTCCTCGCTGGACTCCAGCCACCGGCAGTTACAGTCACTATTGTGCGTTGCGAGGTCCAGATCAGCATTCTAATGAAGTGCCGGACCTCATCAGTGGATTTCAACCGCCAGCGGGTCGCTAACCGTCAGTCTTCAATGCGAGCTCCCTGCAGGCTTTGTGACTGAGCTCTGAGTCAGCACGACTTCAGTCTGCTATTTACAGACAGCGCATGACAGGAGCCTTCTGCTCTCACATACAACACGGGTTTGAGTGCAAATCGGACCCCAACCGCTGGTGTCACTTTATGACTATGAAACGCCACCTCTGACTGTAAGAAATGTAATGAGTATTAAGCAGTGAGACGACACCAACAACAGAGATATGACATCACATGTGTGTGCCGCATCCAACCAGAAGCAAATCTCATACGGGCGCCTCACACCGCCACGTCAGCGCACTCTGAATGGTCAGCCGGCGCTGACGGAGCCCTGCTAAAGAGCTGTCAGAGGGATCCATTAATCCCAGAAGGCAGCGTGAGACAGATGGTGCTATATGACGGAGGATCGATGCCCTCCCCGGCATGCCGGCTACTTCTAGTGGTCAGCCCAGAGGCAGGAAGTGGGCTAATCCCTCAAAAGAAAGTTCCAGACTAAACATGCGAGAGGACCATGAGCCATGTTCCTCTCTCCCAGCCCCCACTGCTCCAGAGCTGCACCGTCTACTTAGTGCAATGCAGATAGTAGTGGAGGGGGTTGAAGAGAGAAAGGGAGAAGGAGGGAAGTGTTTGTTTCTGGTTGAGGGAAGCTCTATGAGGACTTTGACCTTCCTCCTCAGGGCCCCTCTACGAGGTCCCCAGCTGCAGCTCTGTTGAAAAGAGCCCAGCGATGGATCCCTTTCCCACTGAAGGTCTGCAGGGCAGCACTGTCCTCAGACATGAAGATAAAGAAGAATAAAAGAGAGAACTCCCCATGAACAGACTGCACAAAACATATCTAATCAATGAATCAACTAATCCTGCAGGACATCGTGAAGACCGTCAGTGTCCCCGCAGTCCGGACCAGGAGACATGAAATATTAATCAACGATCAAGAACACTCTGAACATGAGAAAGGTCTCACTTCCCTCCCGGCTCTTGCTCGGAGATACAGATCAGCTGACTTATACAAATCAGCATTTTATCGTGATAGCATTTCTGAGACAGCTTAGCATCTTGATGAAACATCTGGCTGCAGACGGTAAATGAAGCAGGAGGAGTCTGTGTTTGTCATGTTTAAAAAATTCATTTGCATTTTCTTTTTTTTTTTTTTTATTGTCATCATCAAAGAAGGACGTCTGGTTCAGCTACATTTCCTGCTTTAAAATCTGTCCCAAATGAGTGTGTAACTGAACAAACCTGGTATAGACGTCACCAGTCAGCGGTTTCCTTTCGTACGCGCCTCTCTGAAGCTGTTCTCTGTTCAATATCCGTATTCTAACCATTATTGCTACTCGTGCAAATCGTTTCATGGCGTTTGAAACGTATGCTATCAAGAAACCGCACCACACCATACATTAAACAGGGACCCAATGTGCCTGCAAGCACAGCTTTACTTAAAATGCAATGACTTGTAGTTTCAGGTTATACCGTGACTGAGCCTCTCCTGCTTCCTCGGGGGCCACTGGCTTTCTCATCCATCCGACCGAAAACATAAGTCCTGTTGCTTCTAGCAGCACGAACAGAAAGGTGTTTACCGGACAGACAGGAAGCCCACGGATCCCTCTCCCTTATAAAAAGAACAACACTGTGCCCTATAGAGAAACACTCAATAGTTGTTCGGTGTTGCCTTCAAAGTGTGTGTGTGTGTGTGTCGGGGGGAAGGGAGCTGATCCTGTCTACGCTTCTCCTCTGGAGGATTTAATGTATCTGGCAGCAGGAAAAACTCTCAATCTGCCAAGCACTCATTACAAAGTGATTGTGAAAACACAACGTAATGTACTCAAGGATCGACAAGAAATATATACACACACACACACACACACACACACACACGCACACAATGTGTAATAGTAGTGTGGACACCCTCCTGATAACAGGCTATGTCTGTGGTGTGGAGTGGATGCTGACAACACAGCCACAAGGTAAACATCAAAAACTCCAGCGTGTTCCTCTGACACACCGACAGGATTTTGCATTCTTGTCTTAAAATTAGATTTAATCTGAAAAAACAAATATATATATATTTCCAAAGCAGAAAGCAGCCAAAATCCTTTGAGGTTCGTACAAACAAAACAATCAAAGATACATCAAGAAAATAATGTGCTCATTTCTCAACAGTGAATTGTTTACAATAGTTGTCTCACTTTGGTGAACAATTGCTTTTTCTGGAGATTAAAAAAGTAAAATATACCCTAAACCTTAATAATAAGCCACTTTGTTGGATGTTTTTATGAATGTCGTCATATAAATATGAGAAATGCAGCTAATCCTGAGCGGCCAGACACTGTTTAATTGAATCTGCTATTAGCGGGCAGAAATAAATGCAAATATAGATCACTCTAATGAGAACGATATATGCATTTTAGTTACTTAAAACCAAACACAGGTGGTCCATGAAGGAGTAGATGGGAAGGTGACTCCTGGGTGGACGCTGGTGGGGCTGGCAGACACTGTTACATGTTAAGCTATGTGGGGGGGGGGTCATGCAATAAGAGCAATCATGGGATCGGAATGGGAAACATGGAGAGCATGGTCAGGCTGTGTGACGGGAAGACCATCTGGTATCAGCAGTCAGCAGCACTTATCAGCATATGATCAGACCCTCTCGCCTACTAAACACAACAGCACTCATGCCCCTCCACCATTCCCCTGTCTCACATCTTGCACCCCCCCCCCCTCCCCCCAGTAATTGCCCCTTGCACTCTACTGCTATTGACCACTGACATGTTTCCGGTCACTGGCGTTATTCGTCTATGACCTCCACTCTCCACACAATGCCTCTGCCCTACATGTCGGCAAATATTGATCATCTTCTGCAGGCACAGAAGGGCAGAACGGCGAAAGGGAATGGAAAAGAATATGCAAAGGGCCGTCAAGCCTTCATACAAAGCAGCTAGGGGAAAAAAAAAATAGAGATCAAAAGAAGCCAGATGGATTTTTAATTTCGGCAAGAAAAGCCGACATGACCCGGCGAGGGAAGGTGGGCGCTCAGGGCTGCAGCCTGTGCTCTGAAGACGAGCCCTCCTTTAGTCTCTGGCTGATTCACTGATGGATTATTTTGTTATTCAGATGGGCCCTTCTGTTTCTGTCCTGCAGCAAAGAAGTAAAGTCAGATTCTGATAGATCTTGGCAAGGGGATGACGACTGGATGATTCAGAAAGTTTAGTTTCACCCTCATGACAACAAAAAGTCACGCCAGATTTCACCACTAAATGCAGGACTTGGCTGCGAATGTAGTTTATAGGTGAAAGTAATATTTAACTTCCGCCGCATTGATTCAGAGCCTAAACTCTTTTTTCAGCATGACTACGTTCGCTTACATGAGATCAAGGCAGAGCGGCGTCTTTCATCCCCTCTGGATAGCTCTATTCTTCTGAGTGTAAAAAAACGATTTTAAATTATTGCACACACTGAAGGACACACACAGGAACACGAAAAAGCGGCAGCTGACGAGGCTCAAATGACGACTCAGATCCTGTTCCAAACTATTCTTAACATGCCGACACAGATAAATGAGCAAACGCGAGAAGAATGACAACCAAAACAACAACAATGAAACTCAAATCCATCCATTTATAACCTGGACGCATGCTGGCGCCCTCTCTCATGCAGCGAAGCGCAAGCAGGCGCTCCCCAGCGGAGGAATGTCCAGCTGGGTTGAAAAGGTCACGCCACCGTGCCGGCCTGGCCCTCAGCATGTCAACCATCCACCGCACCTCTGCGACCTATTTGGGGATGCATTTGGAAAGGACCGAATATCGGGCTGTTGACACTCTTTTCATCCCAACCTCATGATCCAACTAAGGATTCCAAGGGGCAACTTTGGCCCCTGTTTGCTCCCGATCAAGCTCAATCCGATCAAGATTTTATTCCGATCGAGAGGGGTGGTTTATACCGATTGATAATCTGATCAGGGCGCATGAAAACACTTCCTCCGATGTTTCGGTACAAACCGCCCTTACTGCGCATGTCTTTGACGTCAGCTATACACGCTTCTGTTATTCCCTGAAGCTAGTAGAAGCAGAGCAAGCGAAAGACAGAACCGGTTAATATCTGAGACAAACATATTGCCGGAGATATTAAAGGAGGAAAGTAACAGCGCGAACGGGGAAAACGCACAAAATAACGCTGACGTTTCGAGCAGAAAAGGGCGGAGCCATGTTTTGTTTACGGAAGTCGCCATGACTTATTCTACTACTATTTCCGGTAAATTTGGTAAAATTGCGCCTGTCAAAATAATTTATTCCCATTGAAAGTGTGATGCATGAACAATCCTAATCGGATCAATATTTTTAGGGTCCATGAAATTTTATCCATGTAAACGCAGTCAGTGGTGAGACCAGCCATGATGGAGGGCTTGGAGATGGTGGCTCTGAGGAAAAGACAGGAGGCGGAGCTGAAGTGGAGGAGATGAAGATGCTGAGGTTCTCCTTGGGAGTGACCAGGTTGGACAGGATTAGAAATGAGACAATAAGAGGGACAGTAAAGGTTAGACGTTTTGGAGACAAGGTCAGGGAGACCAGACTTCGATGGTTTGGACATGTCCAGAGGAGAGACGGGGACTATATCGGTAGAAGGATGCTGAGGACGGAACTGCCAGGGAACAGGGCTAGAGGTCGACCCAGGAGAAGATACATGGACGTAAAGAGGGAGGACATGAGAGTGGCTGGTGTTGGGGAGGACGATGCAAAGGACAGGGTGAAGAGGAGAAGGTTGATTTGCTGTGGCGACCCCTCAGGGGACAAGAAGAAAGTACAGTAGTAGAAGTAGTAGGAGTAGAGGGATGGGAATAATGCAACTGCATGAGACAATTAGAGTTTTGCTTTTTGGCAGACGCCCCCCCCCCCCCCCCCCCTCCCACAGAGGCCACTGTTAACGTATTATCAGAGCGACAGGGGTTTGGTAACTCCTCTCCTCTCGTCCCTGTTTAAGAGATGAAATCTTGGCCTTATTTAAACACATTTTTGTCTCTTTGGATGTCTGTCTTCATGTTCTTGTGAATTCTGTGTGCTGCCAAGCTCAGCAGGAAAATTGGGAGATCGAGATGGTGTAGGATGCACTTCAAACGCAGGGAACGCATCCAATAACGTAAGCACGTCACATACTGGTCGGGGCAGACCGAGGAGAAACCTCACACGAGCGAACAAAAGCACATTCCTGTGGTAGCTGTGCAAGTGGAAGACAAAAGGGTGTAATGCCATGTCTCTCACACAACTGGCAGCACAGCCCGTGGGCTGTAAATCCGAGCCTGGGCTCATTCAGAGCCTTGCAGGCGAGGCCCAGGGACAAACTTTCAATACTTCACAGTTTGTCCCACGATCACAGCCGTCATTCTATAGGTGGCACTGCCATGTCTGAGCCCATCAGTGTGTCAGGACGCTCATAAGTCACGGAGCCGCATTACTGCAAGATAACCCCGCACGCGCACGCACACGCACACGTCATGGTTATGACTTGCGATGTTAAATTATCACTAAGTAGTCGAACTCATCACTGTATTTGATGACTTGCAGCAGCCTGTACAGTTACATGCACGTGCAAACAAGCTACGCGTCCGTACGCGCGCACACATTACGCTTACGCACACACAATACGCTTACGCACACACAAAACACGCGTTATCCTCTGAAGGGCATCGATCAATCTCTACTCATATTTATATAACAAAGCCGAACAGAAAACACGCAGATAAAAATGATAAATGTGCAACAATACAACTAGGAGTCAATTAGGAGGAGAACACAGTGTCAGTCACAGAGGCTGAGGAGAAGATGGGGGGAGAGGAGAGGATGGGAGGAGAGGATGGGAGGAAAGGAGAGGAGACGAGGAGAGGAGAGGAGAGGAGAGGAGCGGAGAGGAGAGGAGACCGGCAGGAAGAGTAACACTTACCTGTTTCACTTCAGCAGGCATGGTCCAAAATCCCACTTCTGGTCCCCAAAAATAAAAGCCTCCCTGAGGTACGTCTGACAACTGTCTCGGAAAAGTTCTCCTTTCTCCTGCTGGCGTCTGCCGAGTGTATTTGCGTTGAGTTTTCCCTCTGTGTGCGCAGAGGCAGCAGCTCAGACGCAGGCAGCCATCCTCTACTCAGCTGAGTCCAGTCGGAGAGAGTAAGCACGACACGGAACGGAAGAGTGGCCGTAGGACTTTCAAAATAAAAGCGAGATAAATACAAATCCCAAACAAACCATCATTGGTTAAAAAAAATGACAGATAATATCCCTCACTCATTTTCCAACCGTTTTGTCCGTTATCGGGTCGCGGAACAAGCTGGAGCCTATCTCAGCAGCAACGTTCCCTCTAAGGTGCGCACGTGCGCAATTACGCCCAGCTGATACGAAAATCTACGTTGCGCACATAAAAAAATCCACCCTAAATTAAAAATAACATAAACACGTAAAAATTCATTCTGTGCTATTTCCCCGAGTCAATGATGAGATTCACATGTTCTTACGCATCTAATAGACGCCATTGTAATCGGAGTTCCAGGACTCTCTCGGGACCTCAGGACACACATCCTTTGCTTGTTGATTTTATCTGTTTTATTTGTAGATTTTTACCACTTGTTTTTATGTTATTTATTTTTATACTATTGTGCACTTTGAGATTTGCTTTCAAATGTAAATTGCGTTTAAAATGATGTTGCTCAAAGTTGTCCAAGGGACTGCTCAGGGAGTTAGTGTGTTTGCTCAGACGCATGGAAACTTAGAGGGAATATTGTTCAGCAGTCAATGGGCAAAAGGCGGGGTACACCCTGGACAAGCCGCCAGTTCATCGCAGGGCAACACAGACAGACAATCAGCCACACACACACTCACCTACGGGCAATTTAGCATGACCAATCCACCTACGCTACAAGCCGGAGAACCCGGAGAGAACCCACGCAGACACGGGGAGAATGTGCAAACTCCTCACAGAAAGGCCACAAGTCGGATTCGAACCCGCAACGTCCTTGCTGTGAGGCAACAGCGCTTACCAGTGCCAGCACAGATAATATGTCAAATTGAAGAACACTATTATTTTAATAAGATATTGGGTTTATTGTTAGTCTCTCTGTCTCAGAAGTCCACAACACGGCTGCATTTCTCTGAAGAAAGTAGATAACTATAAGAAAATAATAAGGAATGTAAGGAAGACCAACTGGCAAAGAAGCTTAAATCCAAATTGTAAATATGGCAAGCAAAAATAAAAATAATGGCTAGAGACAAAACTTCAGTAATTCACGGACTTTCCCTCCGGGATCAATAAAAGTATTCTGGATCTGATAAATGATTGCTAAGAGTAAAAGGTTTTGATTAAAAATATATTTTTTTTTCATTAAATTATATTCTGGAAATTGAACTTGACCGGCAAATGGACAAATGAATATGAATGATGACCATAAGAGATACCTTTATCAGCCATCTTCTCTTCAGTTCAAAGATTGTTGAGAGGAAGTAAAAAAAAAACGTCATTAATTGTGCTCAAACAGTGGATTTTGCAATATTGTTTACATATCTGTGATGCTGCTGTAATTAAAAGCATCTTTATTGATGCCACACCAATAATCGATGCATGACGCATGTTCATAGCTGTAGAAGAACAAGCTCTTGTACAGGTGACATTCCCTGAACAGGGACCAGGTCACTGTAAGTGCTCATTACACTAGTGTAGACCGTAGACTGAATGTAAAACAATCACCTTTATCTTTTTCTCACATGACAGACTTACAAGACTGCAGTCTAAAATACACTCGTTAATCATACAGGAGCTCCGCAGACATATGAGAGTGCATATTTCCTTTTAAATTGTATTGGTGCTTCACCAATAAAAGTGTCTTTTTTACACAATACATTAATACATACATACATACAACATTACCTACATAATAATGTTAAAATGACTTAAGGTTAATTTATGGCTGGCCACTCCACACTTTTCATAAGAGTTGAACAGTGCCTCTTTAAGTGGGAGTAGGATGCTTTTATTTTGGAGGTTAAAATCCCTCTAGATCCAGTGTAATTCTGGTTGACTCAGTGATGTTTGACAGTGGAAAAAGGGAACCCTGCTTTTCCTTTGCAGGGATGCTGTGTGCATGTGTGGAATGGGGAAATGTGAAGGGCAAAGGGAACCACGGCCCCCGCAGGTCCCCCCCCCCCGGCCAAAACAGGAATCCAAGGAAAGGATTCAAAAACACACTCAGCAAAAAGTTTACCAGAAACAGAACAAAAACCTCCAGGGCAGAGAGGAAGGGGGGCAGAGGAGGTGTGTAAAAAGAATGAGGTGGGTTGGAGGAGCATCTCTTTCTCTCTCTCTCCCTCTCCACTGGGTCTATGTCTGGCATCTTTGCAGGGTGGGGCCAGCACCCTCTATGCACGCCAGCTGCATCTGTCTGTCAGCCTATCAACCCTCCCCTTTTTGGCATAGACATACAGAGATGAGAAAAAAGGAGTAGATGGAGGGGGGCTCTCACACAAACAAAAGTTGCCCCTATTGAGGCAAAAGCACCCAATACTCTGCACATTCTTACACACACATCCCCCCCCCCCCCCCCCCCCCACACACACACACAGCTCCTTTTGTCCCTTTCCACTCACTGCACTTGATATAAGGGATGGATGTACGTGAAAGAATTCACATTCAAATATCAATGGCTGTGACCAAGACTGGGAAGGAATGTTAATCTAGTAACACAGATTAGGTAAAGAGAATTTAGAGAGATGGCTAGACGCAGGGAGGAGAGAAAAATAATGACTGGACTAAAAACAGAGTAAGGAGAAATCCCAAATGGAGGAGAAATGGCTGAGCTTTTGCATTCCACGAGCCTTGCCTTTCATCTCCCTGAACGTTGCTACTCCATTTGTTCTTAATGAGAGACCGTATCCCAGCGCACTGAGATCTCCTTTACTTTCAACAACATACAAAATCAGCCAACTGGCCTTTGCTCCAATGGACTCTTGTAAATTCAAATTTTAAATCTTTTGTGATTTACAACATTAAATTGCCTTTGACCCAACTGTGCACCGAGAGAGTCTCATAACCCTCTTTAAAAAATCTATTAAGTGCTTTGGAATGCTCACGGGGGAAGGCACATTACTCTTCTAGACTTGTTGGATTTGTCTGTGTCCGTTTTAGATTTTAATCTTGGGATTATCGTTTTAAGGAACATCAAGATACCAAAATTCCATCGCATCTAGATTGTCAGGGGAAAGAAAAAAGATATATTCTCTGGAGTCCTGCCTGAGCTGTGTAAAATAAATGCACAAGGAGTATGGGTAATCCAGGAGTTGTAATCAAAGCTCTTGAAGCCAGCTTTATTCTGTCAGCATGCACAGTGTGAAACAGATGGCAGAAAGGTTAATGTCAAGCAACAAGGAGCGCTTTGACAGCCAGACACCACCAATGAAGTTACATCTGTAGAAATAAAGATACCAGATGCATAAAGGATAAGAAAAAAGTGAGGTAGAAAGATAGAAAAGTTCGACTGGAGGGACTGAAGGGAAGCGTGTGCAGAAGTTTAAAAAAGAAAATACAAAGCAGAGATTAACGACTGAATAATTCTGAATAGAACGGCATTAGAAGCTTTTCTGCATTTGCCAAGAATACATTTCTTGTGAAATACTGCTTTACTTTTCAGTTTAATACTGAGGTGTTTCAGTTCAGCCAAGAATTCCACTGAACACAAAGCACGAGTGTTTAAAAAGTGTTTCTACAGATAACACTGACTTTGCTGCTGGAGGTCTCTCTGCTCAGTGTCGGGACCTTGATGAAGTATTTATGGATGTGTGTGAGTCTACGAGGCCACGGTGATGTGCTCTGCTGCAAGCTGGCTGCTGCTCATTCTAACAATGCCCCAGCTTGAAGAACACTTATCTAATGACTCTGACATGTTTTATCATGTTTTATTTTCCTCTTGAAAAATGGCCACTCAGCAATGCGCAGGATTACAGTCCAATCTGTTGGAGGCTTTCGTCTGGCAAAAAAAAAAATGCAATTTCCCGTTCATTTGGGGAAATAAAGCTCTATTTAAATCACATTCCATCAAAAGGTTCTATTTTCTGCTTTTGTGTGACAATACTCTTAGTGTATAGCCAGATTTTTTTGTACTACTGCAGCTGAATCTGGCTTTTCTTGGCTTTTCATTGTATGGTTGGAGCTCTGAATGAGACAAACAAGAGAATCTGAATCGGCCTGACACTCAGATCATCATCGTTGTTCTCTAGTTTAGCTGGATATATCCTTTGCATTTGGAGTGGGTTCTCTTGGTTGTTCAAGGACATGTGTGAAACGTATAAAGTTTAATCAAGTTTTTAATGGCCACACCAAATTTCCATTCACCGTTTGATACTGCTGACAGAAAAAAAAGATCCAATATCCATTCTTCTAACGTCTTAAAGTGAATTTGACTTACGATAGACGCAGCCGTATCTCGGACAATCTGACAATCATCGTATTGTGTTTCAGTGAAACCAAAACACAGAAGTGGTTGAAGATCAGCTCAATTGGCAACTGTGATCCATCTAAAGATTGTTCCGCTTCAGACGAGATTACGTTCCCGTTTGGAATGCATGCCCTCATTCGGCACCCAACGTCGGGCTTAGACGAAAGGCTGGCTGTCAAGAGTCGCGCTCGTCCTTTCACACGTTCCTGTGCTATTACTATCACACAGCACGCATCACACTCGCTAACTCTGAGAGGGACGTTTCACAAACCAAGCCCCGTTCCTCACCTCACCTTCTTCAGCAAATAAAGAGAGACCGATAGACACATGACGTTGCTTTTAGGTAAAGTGTGTGTAACCCTGTGACATAAAACACCAAAGGTTTGCAAATTCCCCACTCCGTGACTTTCAGTCTTTTTATAGTCTGTCAAGCGGTCAAGTGTCCATGAGGCACTGCCAGAACTTATTCTGTAGTAAGTAGAATGGACCGCATACTCTATGTGTGGTTCTGACTGACTGGCTGACTGACTGACTGCTGGTGTATCACCATGCGAACGACTGTTGCTTCCCCACGTTCAATGCAACAACCAGAATTTTCAGATAGCAAGAAAACGTGCTTCCCTTAGCAGTAAACAGAGACATTTACTGTTTTCTGGTAAAGCACTCGGCAGAGACTTGCGTCGGCCCCTTCCGAGTTTATTCACCTCCTATTTAGTTTGTAATGTCTAAATGTCGTCTCACAAGGTGACTTTTTTGAAAGGCTGTAGCTGGGGTATCGTTCGCTGCGCCTTTGATTGCCGAGTTTAAGCCTTCTAGGAATTGTAGATGCAAATCTGGTATCCAAACACATTCCAATTTCCCGTATTTTCTTAATGAAAACTAAATCCCACGACCATCTCGATGTGTTCGTGAAGCAACAACGATATGAGAGAAAGTGTTCCCTTTGCACAGTGGGGAGCCGAAATGACACCGAATGTTCACATTGTAGTAACCTTTATTAAAGAGCGCACTGGGGGTGGCATTGATACGAAACTTTTGCCTCCTTCATGCGACCAAGACATTTGCAGACTTGAGGAATTCTCTGTCCAATTAAAAGTCAATTTACCACCGTAAGCCTCCTGAAACAAGACTCGCCAACGCCGCCGTTCCTCGTTTACATGCTTGTAAGTCACGCTGTAAAAATGTCACGCCAGTATGTTGAACTCAGGAGGATAATTAAATCAAGGCTTTGAAGAACACCTCCAGCCTCACTACGATATCCTATGACTATGTCTTTCGGTGAAGGGGTCAGCTTTGCTTGGTTATCCTGCTGGACACTGTTTAGGGTGAGGTCACATTCCTCAGGTGGCCCCGGGGTCCTGAGAAGAAGACAGGCTTCATTTTTAACACATGTGATATACTTTACTCTCTGAACTTAAGGGCCCAGCCCAACAGTTTGTTTAGACTTCCAGTAAATGCAGCCTTCAGCGCCGTCCCAAGACTTCCAGTCAGAGTCACTGCCCGTCACAACGGTTTGGCCTTTGTGCTCACCTACGCAAGAACAAGTAGAGGATGTCTAGTGAAGGAGATGGAAGCATTATTCCCAAACCCTTCCTAGTGCTTTTAGTGGACATAATGGTTTAATGGATTGTGATTAAATGATGGGGAGGTGCCCCAGGACAGGCATTAAGTCCGATAGTTGCCGGTCTGGTCTGAAGAATGACGGTTTGAGTCACCCCAGTGGAATATAAATAGCCCACAGTACAAAAGGCTTTTCTGTCAGAATATGCATAACTCTAACACTGAGTAAAAATTCATGTCCTCCCGTGTCGGCCCTGACTCAAGCGGAGACAGAGAATGGACCCCCCCCCCCCCCGCTTTGAGCAGTTAATGATGTGATTCATAGGCATCACCTCAAACTTCACTCCTAATGCAGCAGTGGGGTGAATAAACTAGAAGGTAGAACGTAGCTGCTCTGTGCATTGAACTTATGCCGCAGTGAGTGGTTTTTGATCCTTAAATATTTGATGCTTTTGTCAGACTTGAAACTGGATTGAAATTCTATTTTAGTCATTCAGAGAGACTAAAGTTGTGCTTTTTTGAAGTGCAATGTTGATTGGCTGCCACAACCCTGGAAGTGGCTTCTGTTACAACCATGAATGAAACAGTAAATCTCCGGTGACCGGAGGTCGGATGGACCGCCTGCAGTTTGAGTCCAACCAGGCATTGCTGGTCATCGCACCAGGTCCTAGGAAGCCACCTTCAGCGGTCAGCATCCAGACGCAGCTTCTGGAACATCAGAGTGACAGTACCAGACGTGCTGTAGAAACACTGCTAAAAACTATAGCTCCTCTTCTGGGTACAGAAAATCCCAGGGCATTCCTGGGAACCCTTGTATGACATCATCAATGTCATAATCTGTTGAACTGGACCACAGAGAACAACAGAGCAACAGGTCATCGAGGCACTGAGCAACAGCGAACGCAGCTTATCTGGGAATCAATTCACCAACCTCCAGCGCCGGTGGAATCCGTGAAGAATTGGTGTAACATTTGTGGTAGGGGGGTGGGGTTATTCTTTACATTACAATTACCTATGATTATGTGTTTCTTATGGCAAAGTGAAAACACCCCTCCCAATATTTCTTTTTACTTTTTTACTTTAAATGTGATGTTTTAAAAATTTCTTTCAATTATTTGCAGGTTAAATACGTATATTTTAACTCAGAACCTCCACGTTCTAATTTGGAACATCGCACACTTTCACATCTTAAGGGGACGATTTCACATTTCTTTGTACTATTCAGCTTTGCTCTCATGTGAGGATGAGTCCTTCACTGACAGATTAGAGGCACGGAATTCTGATATTGGGGAGATTATACGAGAGGAAGTGTGGAACGAAACGTGCCTCAAAGCCCAGAAACAAATTATTAACACAAGAATGAGATTATTACAATACAAATGGCTGATGCGGACGTATGTAGCGCCTGCAAAGTTGAACAGCTGGTCTCCTAATAGACCAGACACATGTATTAAATATGTAGATGGACAAGATACTCTTTTTCACTGTGTTTGGGAATGACCTAAAAATAAAGAATACTGGCTAAAAGTGGGACAGATCATGTCGAGAATTGTTGGAACTACAAACAAAACGTTTTGGAGTTGGGCTCTACGCAAAAAGACTTTGTGGTTTGTTCAAACAAATCAATGTTGATTGACTTTGGACTCCTGCAGGGTAGGAGGTTGATAACTTTGTTCTGGGGAAAAAAATACGGATGTACCGTTGATACATATGTGGATAAAGGAAATGACAAGCTACGTCACACTGGAAAAACTGACCTGGAGTACACAACTGTATAATGTAAATGTGGAGTTGTTCAATGTGTGGAATGTCATGTCTTTTCTTTTTGATAAGCTGCCTATTTTTCTTTCGTTTCTCCCTATGTTTACCGGTAATAAAATATGTGAAAAACAATATTAATTTTCTGCAGGCTCCTCCATGAAACTACAACATAACAGGATGGGAGTGTAGGAGGTTACAGGAACAGTGTGGTACACTAGAATAAACAAGGAGGCCCTTTCACAGCAAGGCAATTAGGCTGTTTATGGGAAGAGAGACGGTTCCTGATGGCACGGTGATGGAAGGAGGCAGGATAAGATTAAAGAGGGTAGGGGGTAAACTAGGGCTCATTGTTAGGCAGGTGATTTACGGGGTACAGGGGCTCCTGGGTGCTGCCAGCGTAGGGATAGATGGTCTGTCGCTATAGCACCCCCCATTCCTTTGTGTCCATTGTTTGTAGACAGAGCTGTGGGGGTGTCGGGATGAAAGCGGGAGGAGGGAGGTTGGATGAGTGCTGTAGTGCCATCGCAGGGTCTGTACATCTTCACCACAGACAGCAGCACAGATCAAAGGCTGCACTGTTCCCTCATTCTAAAGCTCACAAGCTTTTGAAAACTTCCCACAACATTTGCACAGGGGGTGGGGAGGAGGGGTTATGCCCCTGCAATGCAAGAAACCCACGGAATATGTTTTCTGAATACCAAACACCAACACTTAATGGTATCCACAGCGCAAGGAAGGATGGCCGGTTGACTTTTCGTGTGATTGCATGCACTCACAAGATGGGATCTGTGTACGTGCTGGGCAGCGGCTGCAGGCGGATATAATCTGGTGTCTGGTCTTTACAAAATGAGGTCACCTTCTCCTTTGAGTGCTGTCTGAGTCTCTCCACACAGAGAACTGTCACCATGCACCACTTGACCTTTCAGACCTGGGGCGATTCCGCTCCTTCAGGCAAAAATCAATCATCACATGCAAAGACAATACCAAATGATGGCAGGGTAGGCTCTTAGCATGTGAGTGGTCACATGTTGGGGCCGCGGTGAATGCCGTTTCAAAGGTGTTTGAGTCCGTGTCAATGAGTTTCTATGGCTAATCACATCAGGAAAGCTGTCTGTGTATCTTTCTCCCATAAACGCCGTGATTCTGTTCTATGGCAGAATTTGGTGGTCTTATATTAAAGTGAAATAGGACCAGAGTTAAATCAGTATTGTTTGGGAAAATAGGGCAGTGCTTTTTGCCAAAATGATGATAAAAAAAATCTTGTAGTGAGCTATCCGTTTTATCAACATATTTCTGGATGATTCTACCAGAAAGGACCTCCAGTATTAAAAGTACAGTGCGGATCCCCATTAGGAGGTAGACCAAGGATTTGTTTTCCACTTTCAGTTTGCGAAGATGCTCGGTCAATCCAGGTCATAATAAACTTTAAAGGTTCAATCAGAAGGAAATGGGCGTCTTCCGTGGCATTATGGCATTTTCATTTCGTATTTCTCACTGTAAAATGTCATAATGTGGCATATGAGGTCATACCTAATCTCATGGCATGAAATAGTGGATTTAGCCGTCATCAATGAGGCAACGACTCACCAGACTGTCTGGGTTTTTTTTAAATGCCTCCATTGAAATTAAATGGGAAAATCCAGATTTCTTTGGATCCAGACGGGCATCCGGATCACTCTCAATATTTAATGGTATCAAAATTGTGTCTGATTTTTTTTCCCATCAAGTTCCAGCAGTTTGATGGATCTTGAAAACAAACAGACACACAAACAAATAAATGCCGTCAAAAACATAACCTCCTTGGCAGAGGTAAAAATGGATTAAACCTCCACAATCCATTTCAGATGAAACAACCACTGTGTGTGTGTAACATTACAGTTTTCATTCATACGTGCACATAAAGTAATCGTACACTCAACCTACGTTATAGTGAGACAATAGGAATACAGCAGACAACCGTGGATGAGGAGAAAAGATGCAATAATTAAGAAGTGGAGGTGAGAGCTTTCAAAAGTGGAAGCTCACAGGCCAAAATTCTAAAACGTTCACTGTTGTTCGAAAGGCCTTTCAGCTGCTGAGTGGAATCTCTCTCTCTCTCTCTCTCATTAGCGACAGTGAACTCACTTCTAAAGTGCTGACATAATTTTCCAGAATTTCAAATATGTTAAATATGAAGACCGACTACCAATCTTTTGAAAACTGAAGCTAATTTTTCTCATGCTAATCTGGTTCCCACTGGGCCTGCTCTCTCTCTAGCGGTCCTGTTTTAAAACGCTGACAGCACTGATCTAATTGATGAAGGAAGACAAACGTGATAACAGCCCTTCGGTGTTTAGGCTCAATCTGTTAAGAGGTGAGAACCTCTGAGCGCCATCTAGAGCTGTGGTTTATCTCATTTATTAAACATGCACTTGCATCTGATTTCATTAAACATATTTGGTCCATTTATCCGCTCCTGACCGCAACTTTAAATCATATCCGGCCTCATTGAGTCTGGCCTTGAGGTTGCGAATCTGTGGCTTGACTTACTGATCCATGAACCGTTTCAATCCATAACGCAGCCTGAGGAGTGCATGAAAGTGTGTGTGTGTGTGTGTGCTCATCATCATTCATAACTCCTAATTATCTGAAGGTAAAACGAAGGTAAAACAGTCTGATGCTGTCAATAATACACAAGACTGGATCCTTTACTGTGATATGGTGATTTGTGCTGCAGGAGCTGCCTCTCCAAATTGTGATTTTGGGTTTCTGATAGTAAAACGTGTGTAAATATGAATCAAAATAGGTTCTTCACAAAAGCAGTCATACCTAAGAGCGACAACAAGAGGACTGTTATGCTGGCCAGAGCTGGGCGAAAGTCCACATCCAATCAGCAACACCACCAGACAATATCAAAGACCGGCGGGGGTGAATAGAGATTAAACTGGGTGGCAATCAGAATCAGTGTCATAGAAAGAGTGGGCAAAGGATGACAGAATGAATGGTTGAATCTGATCAGCTTGCTTTAACAGATGAGCCACCACAGAGCAGAATGTTGCACGACACTGAGGACTGTGGGTGCAGACGGAGAGAGGGAGTGCTCAAAATCACTGGGAAGTTGCACAATATGAAAAACAATGAGCAAACATGCTGGTGAAATGAGCCTACTCAGACAGTAGGAGTTGTTTCAGAAATGGAGGACAACACATGGTAGCCCACGTTGGTGGTTGAAAATGATAGTGATGCTGTGGGGGGGGTTATTTACCTGCATCACCACCTGCTGCCATGCTAGCGGCTGGCTGGTAGGGGGATTGGGAGGCAGATTGGCCCGCTCTAACTGCAGGTTGACGTTGCGACGCTCCTCCTCGAGGGCTCTGGTCAGCTGCTCAAAACGTGTCTCCTGCTCTTTCACTGAAGCCAGGATGCTGGTGGCTGAGCGAACATCATAGTCCTCCATGACCAGTGTTGGTTGCAGAAGTACAGGTCTTCCAAAGTTAGGAAGGGAGGGAAGAGAAGGGGGAGGAGGAGGAGGCACCAGGTCATTAAAAACACCCTGACCTCGCAGGCTGGGCGAATGACATCAACAGCCTGATGCATGCCTCAAGTCATACGCAAGCCTTATTTATCAGCCAAGACACAACATTTAAACTATCATCATGTTCCAAAGGCCAACATGACACATCAAAATGAAACGATCAGGATGGATGACTGGACAACTGGTGATGCACCATAGCGTTGAGTCTGTCTGATTAAGTTCCACGCTAAATGAGTTCAGCTGAAAACCACAAAGGACGAGTACATCAAGACAGTCCAAGCACAGTGTGGCAGTGACGTGAGAGGACGCTCTGATGGGTGCCATTCATGTTCTTAGTTTCAAGTTCGAGTCTCTCCTATAATTAATACAGTCCTGGCGCCACATGTACAATTGCATACAGATTTATAGAAACATAATGGCAGCAATATGGAAATACTATCGACATACCACGAAGGGATTTCAACAACACAGTACACACAGGAAAGAGTTTCTAACAGCAGGTATGGAGGGATGGTCACTGCCATTGGATAGAGTCATGCACAAAGCCACAATGCATTCTGATACACTGTCGCAGGCACAAATTCATGCAAGCTTCCCAAAGCCATCCACACAGAACCAGGGAAACCGTATCGCACACAGAGACGGTCGATCAGAGCAATTAATCTGTGAATGTCTCGGAAACAGGTGCGAGCCACAGTGTGCATCGCCGACACCCGTCACTGATGGTTGGTGTGATATCAGTCGGTTTGACAGCACAATAGCAAATAGGCTTGGAAATGCCAATCCACAGTAATACAGACCTAGTCGATAAGGAGGTTGAGAGGTGTTAAAACACAGACATCCCCCACTCTAACAGGAGCAGAAAGAGGATGGAGAGCTGAGAGAGAGGTGTGAGAAAAACAAAGGGAAGAAAAACAGAAAGTAAGAAGTTACAACAGAAGTGAAAGGCAACAAACAGCAGATGGTTGTTTTCCAATTGGGTTGTATTTGACTTGAGGACAAACAATATCTAAACAAGTACAGGCAAGTATTTTGACCGTGAACTTTTTATACTGTTGACATAAATCTTTTCTCAAAGTCTATTTTCTTGCAGTCACCCCCGGGCCCATGACACCAAGAAAACTCAAAAATTCTCAGTATTGCTACCCTTAACACATTGGAGGGCTTTGTGCGCCTGTGTCTATCCTGGAGCTCTGTAGTCCGGGCCAGTAGCCCCCAGTGGGGTCTCTCAGGGCAAATTGGCCTCAGGGGAGGTTAAACATTTAGAGCGATTTGAAGAGCCATGAATTGTTTGCATAACGGTTTTGAGGCCAAACCCAGGCTAGCGAGACCAGAGCCAGGTTTTGGGGTCAGACCTGGATGGGGAGTTTGTCAGTGAGCCATGAGGAACACGAATAACCTTCATGGAGCAACTGCCATGTCAATTACCATTGGCATTGAGGTCAGGTGCAACATAGGGGATCTTATTGAAAACGTGTTGAAGAATATTCAACTATAAATTACAATATAAATGCAAATGGTTAGGCTTTCCTTTTAGATTACGCCACCATTCAATAAATGCAATGTCAAAAGAGATATTGACAGTGATTAATTCTGCAAGACGGAACGCTTTAAATAGCTTCGACAATTTCTCATCATGGCAAAATGCAGCATTCCTAAGGATTGGAAAAGATCTTGGTCGTGGTAAATAAACCAAGGTTTGGGAACTGAAACATTTCGTTTATGTTTATTGAAGAACGGCCATATTACAAGCCTCAACAAATGTGGATATAATATACATGTTAACATGTATACCACAGAGTAAATACTGCTCAGAGAGGGGGCTACCAGGGATTAACTTTTGTTCCAGGTCCAAATATGACTTCATCCTGTCCGCGTCTATTTCACAATTATTTGTTTTTACTTTAAACTATTTTTCAGAAACAGCTAAATATATACACATATACACACCCTAGACTGGACTGTCCAGTCAAAGAGACGCGAATGCTTGTTGAGAAAAAAAAAAACTGTCCTGACTTAATTCTGTCAGTGTTAAAATAATTGTTAAAAGCTAAACGGGCATTCAGTAGAGTGTATATCTCCAGAGTGTATCCTTCTCAGCACCGTACCTGCAACAACCAATCGACATGGGAGAGAACCTCAACAGCAATGAAGTAGTTAATATTTTAAATGACTCCTTGAGAGAAAGATGTCTCAGATTAGCAATCAGGACTACAAATATAAGGCAAGTACTTAATTCAGCATGAGATGGTGAAACAAGAAGGTGCTGTATGGACACTGGAAAATTAATCTAAGAAGGTAATGCAAAAATATTAAATAAAGGACAGAGTTTTCTAGCGGCTTCTTTCCACTGAACCAGACAAAGACTGGAGAAGGCTCCATTGGCTCAACAGGGAATGATAAATGCAGATGCAACCATTAGAATCTCAAATAGGTCAGATTACAGGAAACTGTGTGTGTGTGTGTGTGTGTGTGTGTGTGTGTGTGTGTGTTTGTGTGCACATACACAAGATTCATTCTTCACTGTAGATCCTGATTGAGGCCCTGATTGCCTTGTAAGCACACAATCCCTCTTTGATGTTTGTTGGGCACTGATGATCATTTATTTATCAAGCGAGGAGTCTCGTCTGACAAGACTCTTCCGTCACTCTTCGTCACAAAGCAACACCGATGAGCCTGTTTCCCATTTAGAATCCAAATCCATTCGTTGTTTCCTTTCCTTCGAACAAAGTTGGAACATCGCCTCTTCAAATCAACAGCAACCTTTTTCATTCTCAAGCTAAAAATGCTCCATTTTTAAATGCCGTAAAAAAAAAAACAGGCTTGTTTTTTTAAAGTCATCAGCATGTTATTTATCTTTGAGATGGAAAAAGGGGGCTGGGTAATGTCTGGCTGCAAAAATAGAACTCTAGTCTATTTTCAAAGCTATCCACTGCTTGAGATAAGAAGCACCAATGTAAGCCACGTCGATTGGATATACTTGATGATGGACACCAATCATACACACCCAGAGACGGCCGGGGGCCCACGTAGCCATTGCTTCCTCTCATAAAGGGAATAATGTGGGAGGCATGTCAGCTACACCCCGGAGCTTGTCATTAAACACCAACTTCTGGGTCTACTTAAAATAGCTTCGGGAGCGGCATCTGAAGAATTCCCCTTTGCCACCATGACAGGCTTGTTTTTTTTAAGGTTTGGTTCAGCAGATGTTTGCTAATGGTCCAACTCAGAGGGGACATGTGAATACAGCCTGTCTGGACAGTTAACCCCATCCTCAATTAAATATGCCCCAGTTAGTCTTGAATTTATGTGGTGGAAATGGATAAATGCACAACATCACTAAAGGATGTAACCACCGGGAAGGTAAAAGTAGAGGGGGGGGGGGGGTGATCATGGACCAACGAGATCACATTAATTATTAGTTCACATGTACATACACAAGTACAGTGGAAGCAAAAAAACTGAGTTTAAAATGCCTCGCCATGGTGTGCGTGTTTTTGCGCTTTGTTCTCTTTAGCCCTTAGCCATGGATCCAAAGAAAGGCAGCAGTAAGGAGCAACTGTTGAATGGAAGAAGGAAATCATCGCCAAATGTGAAAATAGCGTCCGTTTTTGGGAGCTTGCTGCGCTATGGTGAAATCGATGATTTGGACTTTTCCTAAGAATGCTGAGCAAACGAGAAAGAGAAAGAAAAATGAACTAAAACCCAGAAGGACAGTTACCCAGTCATTTTATGGAGGGGGACTCCCTTTCAAAGGAATAACCCTTCTAACCCACAGTGGGCTTTCCCGGCTGGTTTGGGTAGGAGGTTATTCACAGGATGAAAAACAGATGGGGAAGTTAAAGATGAGGATAATTGAATGTGACCGTCATTGGTGTTGCAACCACTCACCTTATTAGGGACTAGTGGGGTCGCACCCCTCACTACCAATCTGCTCCTTTCCAACGGCTGTAATAGCGGCTCAAATTAATTCCTTGTCTCTAAGCACGTCTGAGGATGTAGCTCGCAGGGGTGCAGTGAAGGGCTTCAAAACACCTGCTCCTCCTACTGGGAGCGAGTTTGTGAGGATGTGGAGGACGTAGCCCTCCATCTACCTCCAGTCAAAGGGCGAATTGGACATATTTGGCCAGACTGCTCTGCACAAAACTGTCATTTCAGAGCCACTAATTTCAGGCTTTAAAGACAATGTTTTCATTGGCTCAGCTGGCCAATATTTAAAGATATTTTAGAGAGTGACTGACAGTAAAGTCATTCATCGTAATGCTGAGCTGAAGCTCAAGTAATTTATTTCACCAATGGGGAACATTTTGTGAGTCATGCAAACAAAATTACTGCTGATGGACATGAAAGTCTGTTCAAATGCCATCAATTTAAGAGATTTTATACATCTCAAGATGACAGATGCCACAGCGGCACAATGAGCACGGTTTCCATTTTTTAGTAGGTCAAGTCGAGCCTGTTTTGTTTTTATCTACCACTTTAGCATCTGGCTGTTGTCTTTTGAGGGAAAGGAGAAAAGTGAATTATTTTACTATTATTTATCAGGCTGGAAAAATAGACACGCCCACGCACACAGCTACATAGCAAAAATGCTTTTAAATGCAAAGACATGCCTTTGCAGTCGCTTTGAAGACAGTTCATTAAGACATAGATATTTTAGCACAACAGAATCGGATTCTGAATTCTGCCTATGGGATGCACAGAGCTTCTGAAAACAGCCATCTGTTAGAGATGCTGTCTACAACGGGAACAATGGAAGGAAGGCCAGGTCTGTAATCACAAACCAACAGGAAGAGGTTGAAGGCCAGAGCGGAGGAGTATCCAGATATTTATTCATGTAAAGACACCGCTTGTAAAATGCTGAAAGCAATGCATAAGAACTATTAACTTAGTCAGTATTTCAATTCGTGTTATTAAACTCTCTGGCCCATAAGACATTCACGTTTCGATTAAGTGTGTCAGTTTGTTGAACGAGTCGAGTCTTTAGAAACTGGAAGAACCCCTCAAAATACTCAAAATACCGAGGAGAGAACTGAACTGACATCCACCTGAGTTGATTCAGTTGTGTGAATTATTGAAATTAGAGTATATTCGCCGGAAGAAAAAGCTCCTGCTGTTATGAAATAAGAATCATACAGCGACAAAGTGAAGAGAAACTCCCTCGAGGGGACATAACAGAGAAAGTAAAGTCTGCGGTTTGCATAAAAATGTCAGGAAAGGTAATTACTGCAATGAGGAGCTGAGGAAAGTGATTAAAGGAGGCTGGAGGTGCACACAGAGGCGGTGGGGGGGGGGGGGGGGGGGGGTACCTTTGATGTTGGTGGGTGCTGTCAGACCACGACTAGACTGAGGACGGACGGGGCTCTGTTCGAGTGAACTTGTGTGTTCGGAGAGATCTGTGGATGAAAATACACAAAGGAAAGGAAAATTAGTATCCCGCTGACCACAGAGTGTGCTTTAATACTACTGTGTGATGCAACGGAAAATACTTGCAGTAATTTAAGGACTGCAATCGAGTTTTACTCCTGCACCCACTCAACTGCTCGAGATATCACTCCATCATCTGCATCATTTGACCTGAAGTGCGCCACTTAGTTCTAAGTCTAGTGAAGCTTCCTTTTTGAATAGCCCATTTGGATCACAGCGTGTTACACAACCTCAAAAAACTGGTAAATGCGAGGCACAGGGGTTTTCCTGGGGGAATCTGGGTCTGATTAATGAGGAAACATGCACTCAACAAACCAATATGTCACCCTGACCTTGGCGTTCGTACCGTATCACCTCTGATATACAGACATCACAGGCAGCATCCACGACGGCAGCCTTGATTGCTTTTGACTCCTCATGCTATGGGATGCGTCATCCTGCCACCGACACCAGCCTGTCCAGAGACCTGATTTCCTTTTGATGGCTCAAACAACAAAAGCCTTGGTAGCAAAACTACCGGAGCGACTTCACCCTCGAATATGTCGGGGATGATGAAATGCAACGTGGCGTCACCTTCCATGCCAAGACAATGGGTTTAATAAGATGAAATGGTTTCTTACAAATTGACTCATGCTTCAAGCAACGTTTCATTTGTCAAAAAAAGAAAAGTGCAATTCCAAAATGAGTTCACGTGGAGTTCATTTCAAAGTGTTAGTTACGATGCATTTATTCAACTGGGATTGATTGTGACTAAGAAAAGGATCAAATGTTGTTTCTGACGCGACGTTGTCTTTTAACTACAGATTACAAGAATTCATATTTAAAATCAATAATATGTGTTAGCTCTTTACGCTTTAACGTACACACAATAAGCATCTCGAGATACAGCTTTGATTATAGGATCAGTCACGAAGCTTTACAGTGTTGACCAGAAGAAGAAACCCACAGTCAACTTTCCTCTCCGGGTTTGAGCTGGCTCTCGGATTTAACTCTCCCTCCGCTGTTCATTTCAAGGGCAGACAGACTCTGAGCACCGTGGATCCTGGTACAAACATCAAAGGTGAATCTAAGCCTGGCGCATCAGTTATCGCCTCGCCACTCTCCGCCTGTCGCTCAGGTTCTGCTCGAACTCTTACATCGAGCCGCTGAATGGAGATTATCCAGACACACAGTCACAGTTCACAGCACCACTTTGATTAATACACCTTCTTACTCAACGTAATGTGATGCAACGTTCTTGTAAGTGAGCTTTTCCCCTGGCACGGCTTGGGAATGGAAAGACGGCGGTCAGTGATGACGCTGATGGAACTCATGCGTCTAAACTTTGTGGATCGACTGGTGGAGCTAATTAGAGATCAATGATCTGTGATTATTAGAGTGGTTGGTGTCGCTATAAAGGCAACGAATAAACAATTCTGACACATCATGCAAGTACGGTGTTACTTTGAGTCATCTGCGTTGGGCTGCAGCGAGGTTCACTAGATTAATATAAAGCGTATGAGTGGCCATCCCCAAAGCAGATAGATATTCATTCATTCATATATTTTCTCTGCTCTCGGCTCTGTGCCCCTGACAGAACCGCCACAATCACGTTACGCTTATAACCGCAGAGCTCTCATGAAATATTTGTGCTTCCTATCTGTGCCTGATACCGCACCTGCTGTGCATTATGCAGACAGTTGCATACTTTATTATGACATCGTTTGGAGAGCACCCCGGTGTAATTCAGTGTTTAATAATGAATGCAGAGTGAGGCCTGGTGGCTGACTGAAGGGCCGCCCATCAGGGGAATGATATACGGAGATGAAGGGTCTTCCCTCGGCTGTCTGTGTTTCGGCACGTTCGCATCGGAGCTGCAGTCACCTACTATTGGCCGAGTGGATAAGCAAATGTGTCTTGTGTTCATGAATAAGGGACATTTCAAAAAGGTCCTCTGTGTGTGCTGGTTTCCTGTGAACACAATGAACAGCTGCAGTAGCTTCTCAGGAAACAGCAGCTGCATCCCAAAATTAGAATACAGTGGAGACTCGGTCATGAAAACTGAAAAAATGTAGTTTAAAAAGCCTCAGAAGTCGAACTAATTTTCGGAGTTCGAACACACGAGTGGAGCCGAGGCGAACCGAAGACACGCAAACGAAGGCGGAGTCTACCCGAGTAGGTTCAGTTTGAGTCGACCTGCCAGAGGAGAAAGACTGCGCAGGTTTTTAGCTTCCTGTTCGTGTGTTTTTGCTTTGTTCTCTTTAGCTCTTCGTAATGGATCCAAAGAAAGCCAGTAGTAATACTACTGGAGAAGAAAAGAGGAAAGTAGTGAGAACAACTGTTGAATCAAAGAAGGAAATAATTGCCAAATATGAGAATGCCGTTCGTGTCTTGAATCTTGCAGCACAGTACGGTATACCCAGTCATTTTATGGAGCAGGACTACTTCCCCCTTATTTCCGTCCCTCCCGACACCGCAGCCAAACGGTGTGTAAATTATACAGAATTGGGTTAAATTTACTTTAATTGTGCTTTTGTTTTTTGTACTATTTACACTTCTGTGTGTTATCTGTTGTTTAGACGCACGTAGTTTCATATTAATATAACTGTAGGTAAATGGACATTTATCTGCTGCGTAATCATTGGGAGGCTGCTGACTTGACACTTGTCCAGAAGACGCTCATTGATTTCCTCCAAAAGGAGGGGAAGCCACAGAAGATCATTACTGAAAGCGCCGGCTGTGTTTCTGTGTAATTTTTAATTAATGGGATTTATTATTTTAATATTCCAGTCTTGCATTCTGAGTATTGATTGTCCATTCAGGTTTTATATTGCCTCTAACAACTGATAATAAATACTATTTGGGGTAGTTGTTGTCTGGATACGGCATGTCAATCATTGATTTTTACTAAAACAACAGCAATACATTGTCATGCTAGTAATAAGGTGCTAACATTAGTATGCCTGGAATAACCTGATGTATAAAGAGCCTCTCCATCTTCCTGCCTCTCATCTCAGAAGCTGACGTCCTACACTCCTCAGGTGAAGCCAGTAGGACAAACCCATTTTATCTTGCGGCTTAAGACTGATCTATGATCCTTTGAAACAGTGGATGTTACAGCGACAGCGCCGTGCTGTTTGGACAAGAATATCTACCAACCTTGGTGGAAGACACTGGCACATTTTCCTTCAAAATGATTCATGCACCCGCTCCGAAACAAATCCACAGCTGTCATTTGAATGAACGCTAAAAGACCTGGAATGAAAACGCTGACAGATCAGATGATCCCGTTTTTAGCAAGACAGAATGATAAAATTCAGATGATTGTGATTGAAGGATATAATTTTGAAGATATAAGACGAGTTCAAGAGCTAAGAAGTGCGACTGAATATTGAAGCACATCAACCTCAGCATCATATCAAGCATAATAGAGGATCAGTCTCCCTTATGGAATCTAGAAAGGGGTTTATTTCTGTGCTTAATGCGGCTTGAATAAAAAAAACCTACGCTGGGATTCAACCATACGCACCTGTAGCACCGCTACCTGGCTCAACACTCGGCTCTCACTGGGTTTGCAAAGAGGGCAGGATACTTTATCTGGGGTACCAGAGAATGAGAGGAGGGACAGAAAGACAGTGAGACAGGAAGAGAGGCAGTCCTGTATGTGCGGTGGACACTGCAAACAGATTAAACATCGTTCTGGGACGTTATCAGCAGCCTTTATTTGCAGCAGTGTAACCCACTATGCAATTCGCACTTTAAACTGAAAATATATATTAAAAAAAACAAACAGTTAAAGACAGATAACGACAAAAATGGATTACGCTGTCAGAGAGGCGTTCATTTGAGGACGTTTCCCTCAATGGACCCTTACCGATATGAAATGTCAGTATGTAAACAAGGCTTTCAACATTTATGTCAGTCTAAAATGTGTAATAAAAGATACTGTGCAAATGAGAAACACTCCTCATTGATTCTAGGAGTCTGTGCAATGCACTGCATCCCTGCTATAATCCACAGCATCACTAAATAACAGGTGGATTAGAATCTTCCTCGCTACACAACAACGAAGACTGTTTGTGCCCATCATAGGCAATTAGGAAGGACATGTTGTTAGTTGTGTAAAAAAAAAAATTCCCGGGGAGAACATCTGATTAATTGTTCACAATAGGAACTCTAATTACAGTTAACCGGTAAAAACAAAACAAAACGAAGAACCGACAATAACAACACAAACATTCGTGTGAAGCGAGCCTCCAAACTGCATGCATGTGTGGAGTAGACTTCTGGCGTGAAGGTCGCCACAGCAACGGTGACACACAACATGCTGTCAGCCTCAATAATCTGGGTCGTTTAAAAGAAAACGGATGCTGTAAACACATCCCGGCAAATACAATCTGCGTTTCAGGCAGCTGCAGCTTCTGACGTCCGCTGAGTAGCAGTTTTCTTCTTGAAACAACTGCACTTTCCCTCTGGGTAGGAAGGGAATTCAGCCAAATGTAATTGGCCACAACCACATTTCTGGTAAAATAAAACAGCTATTTTTAGAAACATGAGTACAAGGTCCAATTTTCAGAACCGGGCACAGAAAGGCGCCTTAACCGGAGTGAAACTATAGCCACTGGAGATTAGAGGAACAGACCAAAGTCATGGCCACAGCATCTGACTGGGGCTCGGGACCCTTTTATTTTTAGTCACGCATGATTACTTCTCTAACACAACACCACCTTTTATTCATGCAGAAAGAAAATATTTACTCATGAGACTGGAGGTAAATCTGCCCACGCTTCAATTAAAGAAGAAAAGGTTCAAAACAAATTGCGCTGTAAGATGCATTATTTTCACAAAGATGTGGCTGTAATAATCGCATTATGCGTGAAGGTCCTCATAAAGACCTGCTGACTACAGTCGTGGCCACCTATAATGTCAGTCCTTTTTTGAGATACTGGAGAAGAAGAAGCCAACAAAAGATGCTTAATGTTTTTCTTTTTTCTATTTCTAAGATTTAAGTCAGGTTCTTTTGGTGGATGGACTTACAGCATATAAAAATCTTCAGCATTTGTACAGCTAGGCTACCTTAAACCTGCAGCAGCTGAGTGAATTAGCCCAAACACTGCAAATCCAACACTCTGAAACATTTCTGACCGGAGAGCCAAGGGCTCATTGAGATGGACGATATATCTGTCTCTTTGGCATCCCTCTGCAAGACAGGAATCCTCTTCCCTACGCCTCCTGTCTGCTCCGCTGCTTTACTATTCATGAGAAACACCCCAGACCAAACCCTGCATCGGTTCCCTTCGAGTGCGTTTGCAGAGCCGTACCTGCTGCCAAACTAAGGTTGAGCATCACACTGCAGGTTTTTCCACATCTTTCTGATTTAAAGCCATACTTCCATGTGAACATCTTGCCTTACCTCCACCCAATCCAGATTTAAACTGTCCCCCCGTCTACACCAGCTTGGCACAGAGATGCACCTCGGTGCCGGACAGTTTTATATCTATAGTTTAACAGTGAATGTGCGAGCTTTTACGCACCGAGAAACCATTAAATCATTGTCTACTGAAATGAATCATTAACTCTTCTGGAAACAGTTAGTTCACAAAACAAGCTATTGTTGCTGGTGTTGTTTACCAGAGTCAAAGTGTCACGGATTTGCATCCTTCCTTTGTTGTGTTTTCTGGCTGATGTTTGCAAATTCAGAGAGCCCGGGGGAAAGCTGGCCGTTGCTATGTGAGAGAAATGATGTGACAAACATGCATCAGCACTAACAAGCAACAGCTACAGAGAGGAGAGATCGAGAGGCAAAGAGAAGTCAATAAAAGTGTGTGTGTGTGAGAGAGAGAGAGAGAGAGAGAGAGAGAGACAGAGAGAGAGAGAGAGAGAGAGAGAAAGAGAGAGAGAGAGAGAGAGACAGGAAGGTATAATTCTGCAGCAAACCGTTGCTGACATTGACGGGAGAGACCTGAAGTTACCTCAAGCGTTTTTTTGTGTTTTTTTTTGGGGGGGGGGGCTTTCCGCACCAGTGTATGATAAATCTTACAGTCGTCAAAAACAAAACGACACAGCAAAAAATGTCAGAAAAACAAGGAAATGTGTTGCAGGTAATTTGTCAGTGTAAAAGATCAAAAACATCCCACTGCGTTCAAGCTTTGGCATAATATTCAGACTTCTCAGCCGTGTCGGATGCAGAGTGAGCAAGTCTTCACTGCAATGTCCTCCCATTCGCAAGCACTCCTTTCAGTCAGGCACCAAGTCTTACAAGCTCATCCCGCTCTGGAGCAAGGTGTCGATGTAAAAAAAATAGTATAAAGCCTGTCCACACATTAATATAGGGAAAAGGAAACTTTCCCAAATGAAAGGCAATGAAACAGAGCCACTTGAGCGAGTATTTAAAAACCCACAGACCTTTTTCTCCACCTCATTTCTGTGTAATGTCCTCTTAATCTGTCCAGAGCCCGGAAGAATCTCAAAGCACTATCTGGGTGATTAAACGGCGCTTCCTGCGCTACAATGGGGTGGAGAAGGCAGCCGATTTGGGAGCTGCAATTAATATCTGAGTGATGAGCAGAGCTTCAGCAAGGTGGGCGCAGACCTCACAGAAAGAAAGGACCAAACGCGAGGAGCGGCTGTGGAAAAGCTCAAGCAAATTATCGCTGATGTGTGAATCTACATGAATAAATACTGCACTTTGTGAGCGTCTCCAAAATAAAGCGCCCTTCAAAGTAAGAGGCAAAAAAAACCATTCCTTTTTATCCAAAGAGACAAAATCGTTTATAGCTATACTTATACTGATTTTCTTTTATTTAGTGATTTAGTTCCATTCACTCCAATTCACTGAGGACCTTTTCCTCTGGTGCCCAATAGTAGAATTGCATTTTATTTTGGTAAATGGAATAAAAAAAACAGATCTGTAGTACACTTATAGTAACTTCATGTAAATATTCCTTCATCTAACACGGCCTGCCTGAAAGCCTCCTATTATATCATTCATGTAAATGTCATTATAATAGACGATACATGTTATTTAATCGTGAAATGCAATTTATTTTTATGCTTCATCTTATTGGCAAACAGCCATAGATGCATTGATTATAATGCTGGCAGTTACATTCTTATTATAATTAAACTGCTATTGATGTCACAGCCAGTCTGCTCTAATGTCGTCATGTTCTTCAGCACCAGAAGACTCTGGAAGGATGAAGGATGGGGCAGTGATGAGCTGGCATCAGCCCCGCTGACGGCAGGCTCGGGCCGGAGACAGAACCCCGTTACAAATAGCTTCAATAGGTCTGTAGGATTGTGCTACTGCGGTGATAAGTCTCCATTGACCCCACCTCAACTCCCCTCTGGGGTCAGGGCATTGATCCCTCCTGGAATCGAGTACAAATGGGTTTTTTTTAATCTTATTTCTTTAGTAGGACTATAAAAAGAGCGTAGGAAAACACACACACACACACACACACAAAGTGAGTTCATAATGTCCTATCTCCTTGTTTCATCCTTGACACAGACAGAGACAGTGTTCTCTTATTAAAACCTCTAATCCCCCGCAAATTACATAATTTAACACTCTTGTTCGTGTCAGATATGTTTGCTAATAGAACATATTCTCATTACAATTACCGGTAATTGAAATATGATATGAAGGAACTACGAAGAAGTCTCAAAGAAGAGGCCATCTGAAGTTCAGCACTGTGAACCAGGGTTGACATGCTGAAAGAAATAAAATTACCCCCGACCACTTAAAGAGGTTTGACTGATCCTTTTAGTAAGTCACTCTTATACAAGTTGCACTGAAAGTCTACATGTGACAATACAAACACGAATCATGCTTTATTTATCTGAGGGGCACAAACTAATTAATGTTGACTTCTGCCTGTTCACTTATCCAATACACACTGGCCAGTGCCACAAAATGTATAGATTCTGTAGACAATGGCTGCTCTTATTTATATCAGCATTGAATCAATAGAAGAAGAAAAATTAAATAGTTGTTGTTTGTTGCATGGTGTTTAAAATAACATCCAACTGAGGATTCGAATTCTCGAACTAATCGGCGCTCAGCTGTTTTTCCACATCTCCTCATTAGTCATAGCTCAGCTCGCTGGAAACACAGATGGACACGCATCCAAGAAAAGTAGCAGGCACGGCATTAAAAGAATGAAAAAGGGAGACTATAATTGAGCCGAGCCAAGCTGTGGATGCTGTGGAAAAGCAACCTCATAGCATCAAAAGTACTCAGCACGTGCGTCCTGAGTGAACTCAATCGAAGGAACACCTTTACACATTAAGGAAGTTAGAATCTTGTGCACCGCTTTGACTGCCAATGTCACCGTGTTTAGACAACTTAAGGTTTTTAGGATTGTGCTGGAATATGTCTAAAGTAGGAAGATTTATGAAAGCGACTTTTTATGAAAAAATGACTTTTTCAAACATGAAGCCAAAAAAGAAACAGGCAAAATGTTTACCGATTAAAGTGCAGGGCTCAACTAGGATAAGGATGATGACTTACTTTCTATGTATTAGACTACAACACAGTCAGGGAAAGGCTGGACGGCAATATTCCAATAACTGGTTTATTCATGGCGGCAGTGAAACTCACACAGTATCAAAGATACTGTATGTGTGTGTAAACAGCATAATCCCAATAAACCCTTCATCAAAGTATGGCCAATAGCTGGCTTAGTCTGTGTGCTTTAAAAAAAAGCTAACTGTTATCCTGCACCTGCAGGAGGAGGAGGTGGAGGAGAAGGACATTAGTCAAGGGGTTAATGGCATGGATGAGAATAACTCACCACACGCATGTGGATGAAAGCTGACACACACCCCAACATCCCCTGAGTCAAACTGCCAGGGAGCGATCAATAAAACAACAGAAAACAACTCAGATAAAATCAAAGACTCATTTTAACGCATACATTCTCAAATTGACCAAATTTTAAGGATCCCATTTACTACATCTGATTTATTTACTTTTTCATTGCCATGGTGATGTGTTACAAAATAATGTGATTATACACACAATTTCATTTATTGAAGCTTTATTGATTGAAGTGAAAATGGCAGAGACAAAAGGTCTGACAGCGATAAGATGTCATTCAAGGCGTGCAAAGACGACAGATCCAATCACAGCAGTTGAATAACATATCTGATGGAAAAGATAGCGTTCCGACACGGATCTGAAAACAAGCTTTCATCACTGCATTAAATTTGCACAATCAAATAAAAGAAAAGATAGATATGCTTCATGAGGACAATATACTTTGGAAGAGGGGATAATGTTATATTCTAGAGGCAATGAGCCAAACGATTCCTGATATGGAGTAAATTTAGAATCAGGAATCAAAGAGCATTTTGGGAAATGGCAATTACAGAAATGTCTGGGAAATGGCAAACTACGGACATGGCCATCCAATTTGAAAATGACGCATCTGCAGCATCCTTAATCAAAGCTGCCGGAATTACTCTTTACTTTGAGGCTGGTAGAGAGTCGGCAGTTGTCGGGTTTTACCAAAACAAAACACAAATTAGGCTCATAGCTAGGGAGCTGGTTTCCTCAGACAGGAGGCCCCATTTCTAATCACTTTGATCAAAGCTCTGGCGGTTGAATCTGCAACAGACGATGCAATTCCCAAATGTAAGTTGATACAAAGAGCTGCTAATTAGCATGAATATCGCAAAGGATATGTGCAACGCAGAGGTTGCAGTTCTCCTCCAGTCTCTCAGTGTCAGCCATTCAATGTGAATCTGACATTCAGAAGTCACACTTATTTCTGCAGCAAACCCTGCAAAGGTTTGCAGGGTTATTTATGTGTTCATCAAATGAACAAATTCCCTGACACAAAAATATGTTCGACTATATTCTGTAAATCATTTTCTGGAGGAAAATATTCCTGGGGTCAGATTGACTCCGAAGACAAAACGTGTTAGTAATATTTGAGGATAACGGGAGGGTTAGAAGTGCTTGACCATGTAAAGTAGTTAAAATGAGCTCAGCTTGGACTAGTTCCAGGTCTAATGTGCTGACTGACTATTTGTGCTGATAATAGGCCGACTTGCATGATAAGAATACCACCTTTAAGACTTTTACATGTTTTTTTTAATATTTTTAAGGAAAGCTGAACATCTAAAGTCAGAAAAGAGTAGGTTAATAATAAAATTAATTGTCTTCAGTCATGAATGCAGTGTTTGCTTTGTCTCATGATGATGAGGAATCCATACAACGGCGATGAATCAAGGTTATATAAGGGGTGTGTTGCTCCCATTTCACTGCTTTATTCAGAAATACTGAAATAGTTAAATTGAAGTGAAGGAAAAAGTACACTCTTTTTATGTTGTCCGTTCTCTTCTGAAATGTTCTTGTGTGGACTGATATGACTTTACTGACATGGTGGTTTATTACACGTTAAAAACTTACTCTTCTTTTTTTTTACTGAATTCTAAAATATTCATAGACAACTTCATGTTGCACTTTGGCCTTAATTTTTTCTGTGGATTTAAATCTTTCTGCTTTTTTTTAAATGGTCTTTTATATGTTATTCAAAACTTTCGATCACAAGAAATGGCCTCTGTGGAAAAACCTCCTGCCTTGATTGTGCATGAAAACTTGCAAACTTACAAGCAAAAACATAGATTTATGTCAGCCAAAGGGTAAAGAACTGAATCGACACAACAAAAATGAAAACATTGGCCAGTAATTTTCAATGAGACACGGACCATAAAAAGTACATTCATCTTAGAATCCTCAATACACAAGATTCCAAGTTAAATGAAAATAAATGGCAAAAATCAGAGGAAATTAGTGACAAATTTACATAACATAACTATTTTTGCTTGTTCTTTATCAAAAAAAAATTAAAAATGCTCCAAATTCGGAATCAAGGGTGCCGGTTTCAGATCAGAATTATGGGTAATTTATTTCACTTGAGCAAATAAAGTCAGGCCTGGCATGACCATACAACAGGGAGTAAGTGTCATGAATAATAAAATGAATGGAGACGTAGCGGCCGCTGAGTGGCTTATAGAAACCAGTTTGCTAATAAAATGCTTGCATCCATCCCCTTCTGTCATGGGCCATCTGGGCCCCGGCGCTGCCATGGCAGCCACCCTTGCCTTCATCGCTCCTTCAGGGCAACAAATTACCACAAGCCAAATGCTGATAAATGTTGGATGGGACCAGTAAATATATCTGCTCTCCCGGCCACTTTTGGCAGGTGTGATTTGGAAGTTCTTTTCTATTCTGAAAATCTAGAATGATGCCAGAATATAAAAACTTCGGAGGTGGGACGGGGGTGTCGAGCGTCATGTCGGAACAGGTTCTCTAATCCCTCGCCATTGTGTTCGCCACTGGGCTTTAAGAATGACGTTTTGTACACGCAACATATCTCCCTATGTTGCATACACTTGTAGAAGCATTAATAATGAACTCCAAATCATTTGCTCCATTTCAGCCTTCGTTTGCTGCAGTAATAACCTCTCTGAGTTCCTTCTCGAGGATAATTTGAACTCATTATTTCGCCAGTTGTTCTCTGAGAGAAAAGATCCAGCCTCTCCATCACTTGCATGTCTGGCTTCTCATCAGAGAAAGATTCAGCGTTTTCTGCCCTCAGTTTCATGGAACAAGAAATGGATTCTGGCTGGCCTTCCTTCTCATGTGTATAGAAGCATACCTCCTGTACAAGGTAGTGAATGTCTACGTGCGTAGCCTGATAAAAGATGCTTCGGTTACGACACAACATCGACAATGCAAGTTGCAACAACTTCAGCAGGTGTGCATGGGGGAAATACACTTCCCTGCGCTCAGGTGTGACAGATGTTACTCTGTTAACACGTGCTGCGAGCTCCAATCCTCTGAGAGCCATGATAACGGCACACAACATCAGCAAAGAAAATGAAGCTGCTCAATGTCACTTTATGTTTGCAACACGCGAGACGGAGTGAGCAGACTCACACGGGAAAAGAGAGATTAATCTCTTGCAGAGAGGAGGTTGGTGGAGCAAGGTCAGCCTCTAACACTGGCAGCATTGTGTTAGAGGGACACTGCAGATCTCTGTCAGGAAGGGAATAAATGTATTAACACGCAGAGCTGTGAAGGAAGGTTCAATAGGTTTAATGCCGTGTCCAAAACTAGGGAGAAAGATAAAAGAGCTGAAAGAACCTCGCTTCGGGTTGAGAGAAATTGGTAAAGTGAATTTATATGTTCATGAATTTGTCTTTACTCCTGTTATTTTGTACACCCGTGTGGAAGGAGCGATGAACAGGAAAGGACGGGATGTACCGCTAACACTGCCGAACTTTTTGTTCCTCTTCTTTTGATGCCTGGGTCACCCAGTGGCCACTCCGGGTCTTCGGGTATAGAGAGAGAAAGTGGATTCATGTGGGCAGCGATGGTCACATGGGTTTAGAGAGGGAATTGCGGAATCACCATGAAGATGTATGGCGGATACCTTAGGGCAGACGTCCCCAACCTTTTTCCTGCCACGGACCGGTTACATGCCGGGCAATTTTTTTGTCCTTCATGTTCACGTCATAAATTCCACATTCTTGTTTTTTAATCCGGGTTCTTGGTCTCTATGTACCGAACCCTTTTTGAGCCCTTATCAAATGCCTCACGGACCGGTAGTGGGCCGCGGCCCGGTGGTTGGGGACCACTGCCTTAGGGTTTCGTGTTTTACATTATTCACATGTATTCTGTATTTTCATGCCATGCTGTCATTTTTGGCAGATGATGGATGTAGTGTTGCAGAATTTCTGACTGTCTTTGGTCACCAAGCTGTTTCACATTACATCCAAGGACCACAATCATAATGAGGTTTTTCTCTCCCAGTGGCAAATGCCCAAGGTTTTACAGTAAATGCAGTTTAGTGTGTATCAGTCTTATCTGGTGAAATAGCCAGACGTCCACCTGAAATGGATAACATAGTTCGTTGTCTGTGAGGCAGAGACTCCGCTGGCCTCCTTTTCCTATTTCCATCTCCATGTGTGGTCTCCTTAGAGCCCAGGGGCCTGAATGTGGGGCCTTAGGGGGGGGAGTCAGTGAAGTGAGAAATTGTTACCCATCACCAATCACACCAAATCTGCCCCTCCATGGAAACGGCACGGCATTAGATTTTGATTCTGTCAAAGCAAAATAAAAAGGCTGGAGCCACAGATCAGCGAGTGAAGAACTGAATAATATATCAGGGGGATGAATGAACAGACAAAACCCAAAACGTTCTATCGTATGTTAGATATTCATCAGTGAGGCACTTCACCCAAAACGATGGAGCTGCTTGCTGGTAGGTTAAGTTTTTTTTCTTGAGCCATTTCCTTTGGTGTAAATTCATGTAAAAGTCTGATTGTGAATATATCTTCATACACATTGCTGTGTTTGGAGATAATCGAGGATTGTTCATCAGGTCACTTCAGCGTTTGGCTTGTTGAGGTTAGAACTTGGGCGGCCCGGTAGCGCAGTGGTTTTCTGTGTCCAAATGATGCTTTTAGTTTGACTGCCTTTCGGTATTTGAAAGAACACCAATCCCAACCCAGAGTGTTTCTGGGTTCATCTGTATTAATGTTGTTACATTGAACGTCAGTGTGGCGATTATTGGGAATTATCCAGTTTTAATTTGGCTTGCAAATGATTGCTGTGTTTTGGGAGTTGGTGTTTTCCCATTTGTCACTGATTGAACTACACTCATTGACTTTTAGATTGTAAACATGTCTTGTAGAACGAAATGAAGTTCTGAATTAATTATGTCCTGACCGCTGCCTTCACAGTGCAGCTGCCGGACAACCGGGTGAAACAGAGAGAGATAAGTTAAATCCAAAATACGATATTAGCATAAGCTGAAGCTCATCCTTCTGAATTTATCAGTACCACAAACACAAAATAAACATTAATTAATTAAACATATAAACAAGTAATAACATTAAATTAACAAATAACAAATAAATGATCACATAAAATCATTGCCTTCCTGATGCCCCTCCCTGGGGTTACATACAGTATTACCCCTGTTGGCTTTCATAGAAATCAATAACAGCGGTCAGTTGAGCCATAATAAGTTGTGAGCACCAAATCAAACATGAGGGAGGGTTTGATTGATCTGGAACCGCTAGAAGGTCGTCGCATCCAAATATGGTTTCTATTGTTCGTTTTTGATTTATCCATTCAACGTCTGGGTAACAATCACCGTGACGCTACAGCCACACCCCTGAAGCTCCGGAAAATGACTGTAACCTTTGTAAAATGCCACTTTTGATGTAATCGCACTTTTGTGTGATCACATTTGATTTTGTGTTGTTCATCTTTCCTCAATATCAGAGGCTGTGCTCTGCGGCTCACGGTCCTCAAACAGAAGTTGTAGAACTAGCTGTGGTTTTATCTAAGACCTCGCGTTTAGACACAAACACATTGTGCAAAAAAAAGACCTGCAACAGACTCCAGCACCGACAGATCTGCGGTCTGTTTTGTTTGTGTTTATGACCGTGGTGGTTTATTATGTATTTATTAGCCCCCGCCCAAAAAAAACCTAAACGAGCTTGTTGACTGTGGCAAACACACACACACACACACACACACACACGTCTCACACAGTTGTGAGGCGGTGCACGTTCATGAGCTTCAGAGGAGAAGCTTTGTAAGGATGTTGAAGGGAAGATACTTTGAAATGTTTTTGCTTGCTCCTGCTGGTTTCTTTAATGCTACCAACCCCAACTTTAAATATTAATAGTAATGGAAACCTTTCTTTTTTTTCCAGGCTTGAACATATTTCAGTTTTATGATCAACATGTGTTGCTGTGATTCTGCTGTGTTGGGTTCAAAAGGGTGGTTGTGTGCATACATCCATAACAACATATCATGGGGGGGGGGGGGGGATGAAACGTAAATGTTTCATCTTTATTATAAGTTGCATGTGGGAGGACCAGCCTCCAGTCGGGGGTCCAGTTTACTGTGACTGCTGTCTAATCGACCGTCACCTTCCATAAACAGCATGTGAACAGCTTCACACCGGTGCAGCGTCCTTGAATGGGTGACAAAGGAACAGAGGACGAGAAAGGTGCAGAAGAGAAGGGATGGGCCAAGGAATTATTCAAATGGTGTTAGATTTGTGGCACCAAAAGGCTTCTCATTAGCATAGCTTCAAAACCTCGGCGCTCCTGTCTTAATAATCCATGCGTTCTGAGTCTCCCTGAGAATCCCCTCGTGCCCTACTGCTGTTTTTCTGTTTGTTATGAGACAATGAGATGTGTGGGAGAAAGACAGGAAAGAAAGATGAGAGATTCCAGATACACCACTCCTCATGTCACACACACACACACACACGCACGTACACACCCTTCCAATCACTGGCCAGTAGGGTGAGTTGGAAGGACTTCCTGATCTGTGGCCTTGCATGTTATCTGTCAGGCCGACCAGTCATAGCAATTAACATTCCAGTACAGGGATTCTGCAGCCTCAGATCAGGAGGCAAAGCTCTTTCCCTTCTTCAGTAACGGCGATACATAGTGAGCTAATTATACCCCAGATGCCCTGATAAATGTAAATCTATGACACCCACACAGTTCCAGGGCTGCTGTGAGACATGAAAGCTCACAGTGTCTGAAGAAAGTGATTCTTAGGTTTCAAATTTACAATAAAAAAGAAACATGAAGGTGGGAGGCTGCATCCAGGGCAGAAAAGGGGGGGGGCAGTCAGGCACGGCGAGATTCACCCCGGCCCGGCTTCATTACGCCGATCTTTCTACAAAACACAGTGGAAAAAACAACCAGGTGGATCTGGAGCCTACCGGTAGACTTTAACAGAGGCTAAAGAGACCCAAAAAAGCAATACACCCGTTGACACTTTTACTGTTCTTTCAAGACATTTGTGTGTTTGCTCAAAAACATTCTACATCACATTCCTTATTTGTGTGACTAAATATGGAACTGACTGACGAGCAAAGAATATAGACATCGATAAAGTATTTAGCCAGTTTGATTTACCTGAAATGCGATGAATAAATCTTGTTAAAACGTATATTTTCATATGAGGGAGAGATCAATATTCCCGTGGTGTCAAACTTTGATCTAAATTTCCAGGGACTTCTGAAGAGTTCCTCCTGTTATGCAGCACCGTGCTGCTGCAGTCTGGGAGAAATAAAACATGATTGGAGCACTTTGTCAGAACGTACTGGAAACTTAACCGTAAGTAGCAAAGCACCATGGGAAAATGAGGGAAAATTCTGGTAACAAAAATTCGAAATTTAGCAGTCGGACGTCTGTCACAGAAGGCCAGAGCTGCACTGATGAGGCAAGAAGTAATGAAATAGTTCCATTATTTAGTGTAGTGGAGCGTTCGCATTAGAACTGAGCGTGAGCTCAGCCCACATATGCCACACTGAATTAAACACAAATTAGTTAGCTGAGTTTTAGAATTCATCTTGTGTAAAACTATACCCTGACGAGATATAACCTGAACAATGCACTTCTCAACTGCTATATTTTTATGGCTGTTCATTTTGAGAAGGTCTGAAAGGGGGATGATGCAAGCCCAAGTAAAAACCTCATTTCAACAACTTAGCAGATTGTGTGGTCTGCTGTGCAAATGTTGCAAATACAAAACGTACTGGATGAGTAAAGAAAATCAAAGAGTTGAAATAAACATAAGGCCGTGCAATTAGCTATGCATACAGTGAGCCGTGCACGGCGCTTCAGATCAAATCAGTTCAAATCAGTTCAGCTGCAGGATGAAGGACCAAGTGGAGGGCGGGCTGAATGGTGTAGCAGTATTCTGCTGTTATATGACCATCTCTGGGCCACCGGAGACAAGTACCACCTTGAACTATCAAATACAAAGTGCTACCGGTAACTAAGACAACCTTTGTACAACTTCCTAGGCTGCTGACTGGGTCCCGTGCAATCTCAATCGGACTCTATGTGACTGAGGATGCCATCGTACCATCTTCCTCCCCTCATTGGTGTGTGAGGCAGTGGGCGTGAGGGCCTCATGAGGGAGGTGTGAGGCATGAAGGACAGTTGTACACACTACACCGGAGATTAGTCCCACTCACTGGGTCTCTGCCACCCGTCACCACAGCTATAGCAGAACGCTAGCAGCGATCCTCAGACTGGCAGTAAACAGCAAGCATTGCCACGGTGTCTGGAGACAACAGCATACAAAACACACCAACCAAATGCGTCTGAGGCATACGACACGTGTTTCTTTACCACTTCCTGCCTATTGGATCCGAATCAATAGCCGTCTCCAGAGCCGCCCAGTGAGCGCATCAAACCAGTTTAAGGACTTCACACTTAATCCTGCATATATTCCACAGCATTGAATGCCTTCTCTACAGAGTAAGAGAAATTCTGTAGTTTATTGACAGAATGTAGTAACAGCTTGTCATGAATATTTTCAACATTTGGAACCTGATGTAAAGTACATAATTCCTTTTTTTTTATGATCAACCTGTTCTCATATTTCCACCACCTTTTAACTGCACAGTCCACCTCAACATACGGCCCGACCCAACATGCCACATGGAATACCAGCGAGGAACTGCAGCTACACCTGCAGGGATTACAAGGTTAACTCTTGTGCTCATCATTTGGTAGTTGTGTACAGTATTCATTTATTTTCCTTTGCCTGTCATTACTGTTAAAACTAGCATGTGTCACACAGGGAAGGCTTATTGCATCCTCAATGCTTCCTTCAGGTTCCCTCATCACTATACTCTTGAAGGAAGGATTATTTGAAAGCAGCTGAAGACACATGTCTTCATGCTATATACATGAACAATGCTACTGAAATGGGACAATTTAGGGACAGAAGGTCATATGTTTAAAGTGGTGATAGTGCTGTAAATATACAGGTAAATTTACCAAAACCAAAGCACACTCATGTCTGGAACGTCTGGAAATATCAGTGTCACGACAGCAACACCTGCAGCTCCACTCATTTTTTATCAAGTACTTTTTTTTTATCTATTCAATTGTTTTGTTTATCATGTAATTTTGGAGATAACATGTTATGATTCAGAGTCATTGCTGTCGTAAATGTAAACAGGAAAAGCCTTTAAGATTTCATCATCACAACCTCTAATTACCTTAAAAGTCTGCAAATGCAGCTGCAGACTCGAGTTAACTGCACGGCTGGAACCCATTTCACCCCCTGTCTATACCAATTCATGCTGCCAGATACAGCCCCCCCCCCCCCCCCCCCAAAAAAAGACCTCTTCTCACTTAAATTAACTTATTAAAGAGGATTCAGGCTCATTTTGACATTCAGTGAATTAAAATAAGTTATAAACTTTATTTCCCTTCCTGACGCTCAGGGGTGGGATGATAAGAAATCATTTCAAAGGGGACATGGCCTTAATGTCACTTGGGGGTAATGATTCTCTAGCGGAAATGGTCTCATTAATCACTTAAAAATATAAAAAATATAGTGTGAGAAAGCTAGGAGGAGGACTAAACCAGACCGAATGTGTATCTGTCCTGTAAAGACTGAAATGAACTTTAATACATTCCCTTTTATCTTAATTTTTCGAGGGGAAAACAGGCCATTGCAGATCACTGAGCTGTGGGCCAACGATGCCTCTTCCTCATAATGAAAACAAAATGCTGGCTGCTCAGAGGTGTCATGGAGAGACAGAAGCAGACAGAGAGAGAATTAAGGAGAGAATTAAGGAGTGCATTAGCAGCGAAGCTAGGAGTGCATGGCTATGGGCCTGTTGGCCCTCAGAGACAGTGTGTCTGTGACTCCTGGCTGAAGCGACCCTATTAAAAGTCCTCTGCACATTCAACATTACACTCAGGGAAAGTAACTTTTCATTTTCATTCAGCCGAAGTGCAGCAAGAGCTGTGCCAGCCTGTAATATATGCCATTTGGTGCAGACTTTAATCCAAAATAGCACAAGCATGGATGACCCCGGTGGGAACTGACAGCCTCAACCTGATGTTAGGGACACGGATTTTAACAGGACTACAGATGTAACAGGATAAAGCTGAGACCTGTAACAGGAAATAGATGAGCAGCGCCCCAGCGCTCAGGCACATCTTTCATGATGCAGCAGTTACACGCTAAAAAGTCACAAGGGACATGAGAATGTGTACGAGGAGAGAAACAGTTTGGCTCCCATGCAGCACAAATTCATAAGTTGTTTGCACAGTGCATTCAGTTCAATGCCGTTTGCATTAAAGTGTGTGAACGTTTCTAGAAAAGCAAACGTTCAGATCACCGGCAGATAACATCTTGTAGAAAATGACGAAGCCGCGAAAGTGACATTGCTGGTTTTATTGGTCCATTTAATCAACATGGCTTTTCAATCTGATAATATTCAAAGCCATTTTTATGCAGACATCGTGTCCCATCGCCACAGCAAAGACTTTGTGGATTTGTTTATTTACAATGAACAACTGGCTGAACAACAATGATTTTAGATAGCAGGCCAGCATTCAGCAAGAGCGAAATGCTGAATGCACGACACAGCAGCATCGGCATCTTGTGTGATCCTTTAAATAAACGTCAAGCAGCGACTTCTGAACAACAAGATAGCAGAGCAGGAATTATTTATTAGAATTATTTCGCTAGATTGAAGGCAATTATTCTTCATTTTCTTCTTTGAATTGCCTCGACATGCTAAAAAGCTGCTTTTTTAATCACATGGTTTTTGGTCTCACATAATCAACCATCAAACCGATAATACACCAGTTCAAGATGTATGCACTGCCATGACGCAGCTGTAAAAGTTGTGTTTATCTCAAATAGCTTCACTTATGATACTTAATAATATCCTCTCCTTGCATTTCCAAGTGAACAACCCACAAAGAAAACCTGCGACCACCCGACTTTAATTGGAGCGTGGTTGCATTAGTCCACACAATGCACGCACGAAGTCACATGCAACCATAATTCGTCCTTTGCCAGTAGATTAATATGTATTCCAACTCTATTAAATGGTCTTTCTGGGAGACTCCAGAGAGTTAATTAAACCGATGCTATTTGGAGAGCCTGAGATAAACCTACCTTGATTTGAGAGGCGGGACTTGGGGATGGATTTCAGTGCACTTAACCTTCTCCTATGAGCATTTATTTGGTAAAGGTTACGAGGCAAACCTTTTGTGTCCCTCACTGCGTGGTGGAGGCTGTTGTGAATATTATATATATAACTGATTGGCAGCTGCTGAGGCGTCACTGAGAAAGGTCACACTGAGCATAGAATTAACCAGGGATGGAACTCTCTGGCTAACATTCCATTCAGCTGTGATCCCGCATGCAAGGCAAACAGCAGCCGCTAGCATGGCCACAATGAGCAGAGCGAGCAAGAGGTTAAAGGTCACTATAATATGTATAAATTGCAGTGTGACCTTAAGCTGTGTGTCGTTAAGAAGATGTAGACAAGTAATTGCTTTTCTAAGAGTAGAAAATATTTTGCTGTTTGGGACATTGTCGTAATCAAATATTATCTGTGATATTGCAAAAATAAAACGCCACCAAGTCTGATGAAAGGAATTAGAACACATCATTCCTCGACTGATGCGACTTCCTCTGAAGCAATCTGTTGGAAATATTTGGTCTACGGGCGGCTGCTTAGTCCGACCTTGATGAATCGAAAAGGAAGGATTTTTAACGCTGTGGAGAGGAAGAAATGAGAGATCGGAGAAAAACAACTGACAGGATTCAGTTTAACATTGTAAAAACGCTCAGAGGTGGTGAAGCATCGGATGAGAGTGAGGAATCGCTCAGTGTTTCTGTCCCAGCAGTGCTGCCTCTGGGGAACAGTAAAGCAGCCATCAACTGACGGAGAGTCATGGCCTGAGGCAGGAGGTGGAGGTTGGTTGATCTCTCGTCCCAGTATTTTCAATAATGTCGGCGCCTGTCTGTATTCACCATTTTCTTTTTCCTTTCCGCAAGTGTTTAAATCTTCCCCTCATGCCTGGTCTCAAAGCAGGCATCTAATCCAAGGCCGCGCTGTAACTCCTGGTCGAGGTGCAGAGCTGGTGATGAATTGCTCCCACAAGAGTCAGCGCAGTAGCTCAGAGCCACGGAACAAAAAGTATCGCACCCAGATGGAAAGAAGACATGAACTGGAGTTCGATCCAAGTAAAACATGAGACTAAAGCGATCTATTTCTCAGTCTAAGTGTTTATGAGCCCGTCATTAAACCACGTCATGACCACAATCCATCTTTCTCACACTAACTTGATGTGTTGTCCTTTGCAGCTTTCCAGGGACCAAGTATTATATTCACAGATGAGAATAAAGTCTGACAACTGCAGAGTCGCCAGAGCAGCTGCTGCGGCGAAATCCTACCGGTAACAGAAAAACCACAGCACACCTGCGTAACAAGACACAGAACTCACCTTTGGAAGAGCAGACAGACCCATTCAAATACCAGGAAAGGTTGGCATTTATCACACCAGAGATTCTGCACCTGAAAAACAGAGTGAAATACCATTCAGATGCGGCATGAAGCTACCACCAGTCGTCAAGTCAGCTGATCACAAACAGCAGAAAGGGGCATCTGAGAGCAGAGCACTGAAACATGCGCGTTAAACTTAAAGAAGGAAAGATATCATTCTTTATTTGTCAGCATTGAATTAAAGCATCTCATTCAGTGGAACTGTAGCACCGCATTATGTAATAACACCGCATTATGTAATAACACCGCATTATGTAATAACATCGCATTATGTAATAACACCGCATTATGTAATAACACCGCATTATGTAATAACACCGCATTATGTGAAAGTGTATTGTAACAAAATTCTTGAACACAATATGTAATAAAGTTTGCCGCATTTTTTAATACGTTTTTACATATTGCACCAGTTATTGTAAAATGCGGATATTAAACTTTCTTTTATGAAAAAGATTGAATAATATGGTGCATTATGTAATAAACCACCAAAATGACATCTACGTTGCAATAACACAAATTACATAATGCGGTGTTATTACATAATGCGGCAAGTTATTACATAATGCGGAGTTATTACATAATGCGGTGTTATTACATAATGCGGTGCTACAGGAACTAAACTGGTTAATTTAATGATCCCATTGGCTGAAGGGAGGCTGACGGGTTTCACGGCTCATTTTAACCGCTGACATCCTGAAAAGTAGATTTATGAGTTGTGTTTAGAAGAGGAGCTTCACCACATCAGAGCGCTGGCAGCATTAACCGTCTTTCGCTACATTTATCGGCCTACCACTTGACTGAATGGCGGCGATACTGGAGGACATTTCTTGCTCGTGTAGAATCTCTTCTCCCTTTTTTAGTCTGGACAGGAGAATCAGGTTTACAGAGAGCAACCGTTGGACAGAAGACAGAAGAAAAATAAAGAATCTGAGGTTTAGCACAGTTGGTATAGAGCGTGGGCCTCGTGCGGCGGCTGAGCGCTCTACTGGTTGCTACGGGTTTGATTGACTGCCTATCCTGTGCGGGGTCTCAAGGGTCCCGGAGCCTATCACAGCCAAAGGCAGTACACCCTGGAAATGTCACCGGTTCATCACAGGACAGAGAAACACCTGGAAAGACCAACAACCACTACTACTTATATTTACGACTACTGTCAGTTTAGAGTTACCAATTTATCTCTGTTTCATTTTGGGGGGTCAGGGGCAGGAGGGAGGAGGGAGGAGGAAACCCACGCAGAGATGGACAGAACATGCAAACTCCACATAGGCAGGTCCTTCCATATTTTAGTTTTTTTTTACTTTCTTGTTGTTCATCATTACAAATATGTTCATTTAATTACCAGTTATGGGTTATGCCTGTTTTTTCTGTTTAAGTACAAGTGGTTCTCCCTTACCGGCGTACTCGTTTTACGATGACTCGGAGTTTAACGATGAAACCGTTTAGTGCACACCGGGGTGTTCGGAATGCAACTCCGTCGTTAGGTGAGGACCACCTGTATTTAAATGCATGTGTTTTCAGTTTGGTGCAGTTAATTTCTTCATTTGCTTGTGTTCGGTCTATTTGCAACGTGTTGAGCTCTCAGAGCTAGAAGATGAGAAACGGCTCAATGAAACCCATGAAATGAGATTTAAAACCGTTGCTTCTCTAATTAAGGTCAAAGTCAAATAAAGTAGTCATACTTCTTCACTGCAGAGAAGAAGAAGTGTGGCCCCAACTACGTTTCAGTGAATAGCAAATAGCTATCTTGTTCACAATGTGAAGACAAAGGAAAACTGACAGGGGTATTTGTCTCATTCTCTGGGACTGCTCATTCTGCAGGATCTTTCATACCAAAACCATTACAGCTTGAGCTTTTGTTTGTTTTCTGTTTTTACAAAGGGTTTATTCAATGCTTTTTAAATAGAACAAAAAAAAATTTGCTTGGCAGAGCAAGAAAATACAGACTTTAACTTCCTTTTCAAAAACCCTCAAGGGGCAGATTAGTTAGAAACATGGCATCTTGGAAAATGGATCCAGCCATTATTGGCCGTGCTTGCTGCACAGTAGCGCCTGTTAGTGTGGGACTCGACGCCGGCCATCGGATTCAAAATAGACACGAGAAAAAGAGCTGCAAGAGCACACGACATGTTTGACTGTAGCTCTGTTCAGTGGCAGCGTGGATTCCTGTTGATAATCTGATCCCCATGTTTCATTGTCTCATAATTACTGCCTTCTGTAGATATGAAGGGACAACCCGCTATCAGAGAAGGCTGCGATCGCCCTTCGTGTCATCTATAAACACAAGTATGAAGGTCCTTGTAGTTCTGAGACTTATTAGAATAAGTCAAATGTATCCACACAGAGAAGAAGAGAGGACTAGCTCCAGCTGTTTCTCTCTCCCTACAAAATACACACACACACGCAATAGTCAGAGAGTTTCCATAAATAGAATGAAAAGTAGTCAAGTGGATGATAGGAGTGGCTTTTACTGGGAATATGATCAATCGAAAAGCAATTTGCCCCAATGCTCAGGCCCTGTACTCGTGAATGACGGCCCCCAAACGACCCGGAGGGAACGCTGATGGTCGGCGGAGCAGGGAACCAAGATTTGGGCGACATGGGGATCTAATCATGTTGTTTGGCTGCAGGCTACATGGCTGTTTTTGGTTGTTTTACTTAAGAAGATCTGTGAGTGTCACATCATGGACCAAACAGCAAGAAGCAAATTATATTCTTAAATAAAAATCCTACATAGAGTTGAAGGTTGCTAAAACCTTCAAATGTTTGCACACAAAGCTGCTCCAGTTGGCTGTCGCCTAAATAGCTTTTGGTCTCACAGCCTCTCATTTAATCAAATTGTATAGATTATTTTCCCAGAGAATATCCTGCAAGAGAGGTTTCTGTCTTACTGGTTTCACTGCAGGTGCTAAGAAACAATGTTTCATCATGACAGTTGACGTGGTAAGTTCTAGATCCAGGTCCACCTGCAGAGGTTCTCCTGTAATACTATATGACAAAGAGCAACAAAACAAACACTGCTGAGAAGTCAGCGAATAAAAATACCAGTGTCTAGAGATTAAAATAATAATAAAAATAGCTGAAAGGGAAAAAAAACCTTTAAATGAAAATTAAAACTTAGACTGCTTAGCTTTCATTTTCCACAATTCTTGTTCAATTTTTTTATAGGGCAGAAGATTTAAACGTGAACATTTCAGCAGCGCTGCATATATGATAATCCTCGGTGGCTTCGGCAGAGCTTGGCCTCAGCCCTCTTCAAATCCGAAGCGATAGTGACAGACATGTCTTTGCAGTCACGAGCAGGGAGATCTGGTTCCTTTACTGATGACACTATTCTTTACACAGAGGGAAGAGGGGCGGTAACGGATGTAATTCTGTCCCCTTTCCACATGCACAGTGTGCTTAAATAAATCCAAGTCAAAGCTGCCCACTATGTGATATTTATTATTTTGTGACATAAGTTATCCATTTAGGCTTGGCTATTAAATCCCAATTCATTACTTTACAAACAGGATTACATTACAGTTAGACATTTAGAAATTCTAACCTGCAGATAGATTTAAAGATTGCTTTCACAATTAAATCAATCGCCTGTCATGTTTAGGCTAAAGGTCTTCAGGACTCCAGACCTTCCTTCGTCTCAGGGCTGCTGAACCAAGTCAGAAACATTTGAGCCAGCTTCTTTTGCTGTGACTCCTTGCATGGTCGGTCAGAGGTGGAATTAGTTCATCGCTAATGGGATCAAGTGATAGTCAGAATGGGGTAATGGTGGGTATAGAGGGGGTCTTATTGGGTTTCTGTGAGAGGAACAACGAGAATGAAAGCCCCTCAGGGGAGAAAGGAAAAACCCTCACAAGTTCTGTTCCCTCGTCTTTTTGGCCACTTAGAATGGCAGGCCGATTGATATTCTTATGAATGTTAATATTTAAAGCACCCTTCCAAAGCTCACCTTGATGGAATTGATTTTTTTTCTTCTTTTTTTTTAGCAGAGCATAATGAAAATGAGAAAAAAATGCCTCAAAGGCTGGATTCAATGGTTTTGAAGTGAAAAGGTTTCTGGCATTACGTTTCTTCACTATAAAGTGGCTCCGTTCACTGCAGAACCAATTTCCTCTAACTTCAAAAAATGTAATACAAACACATCTGCGTTTGACTTCATGGCTTATTGCGTCCTGCTCCATTTTTAGATTTTAAATATTCCTTCATCTTGGGTACATGGATTAATAAGATTTTTGCTCCTGTTGCAAGAAATGTATTCCACTATTTTCATGTTTCTCTTCATAAAACTTCACATTTTTTATGAATAATTTCCTGAGTCTAGGGTCTAATAAATCCCAACCCTGATAAATTAAAAAAAAGAAAAACATTATTTGGTTGCCAGTGTGAAAAATAATGGGGAGTTTTAATCAATGAGAAAGCATCAGAATGAAAAGTCCTAATGGGGTTTCCATTAAAGCTCCTATCTCATGCCTCTTAGGTTAGAAAATGGACACAGGCAAAGAGAAATCTCAATGTTTCCACTTGATATTGCATTAAAGCAGCGGTCTCCCATCATGGCTTATGGATTAGCAAATCGCAATTCTCCCACACACACACACAGCTCTCTCTGGCACACAGCAAAGTGTCAAACATTGCCAAGTCTGCTGTCTGCAACAAAAGATGGAAAAGAATTAGAGAAATGGAAATGGTGATTCAATGCCGTTATAAAAACTGCCAGCGCAGTGTGCTAAGATGGAGAGAAAAAGCATTCAAATGGGCTCAATGCAAGTTGGAATCTCGTTCCCAGCCCTACCAGCTATCAGCAGCCCTCAAAAACGCAAACAAATAGGCAATCGACTGCATTGTCTAAATGTTTTTACACATATTCACTCATTCACACACAAAACCTTTCCTTTTGCACCCACTGTGTGTGGCTTTCTGCAATTGCATTTAAAACTGGCATTTGTTTAACTACTCAGAAACAGCAATTATTAAGGAGTCCAATTCGTAAATAAATAATAATAATAACAATAGAAATGTTTGGTGAACTCGTGTTGAATCGATTGCTCCTGTTGACCTCTCCTTTAAAATTGATGCTTCTCACAGAAGAAAAACTGATTTTTAAAAAAGCACAAAAGAGAATTAAACAAAATACCACATTTTATACATGTCTTGCAATTCATATCCATAAAGTTAATAAAGTTACACCACACTGAAGTGACCTCTCTGACATGTATTTAACATCTGAGTCAGCGGCACTGCAATGCTACAGAGGAAATTGGTATTCAGACTGCCAGCTTTGCAATGTTGGAGCTGCATAAATAGCTCAAACTATTATATCAAGATGAAAAAGCACATTGTGCTGAATCACATCAGCTCTGCACTGCAGCAGGTGGAACTCACAGAGGTTTCTCTGCTCATCAGATGATATAATAATGGGGGGGGGGGGGCTGTATTAGATTTGTGGCACAGCACAGGCCAAAAAAAGCTGCTGAGATACAGGCACAAAGAGGAGCCAGTGTGAGAGAAGGAGCAGAAATCAAGCGGAGGTAGACAGGAAATGGGCCAAGCAGCTCAAAGTGAGTTGTGAAGTTTTAATCTTTCAGAGATGGTATCTTCTTTTTCTTTTGCAGGGCAGCAAAGCGGACCAAACTGTAGACGAATGTTTGATACATGATGGCTCGCAGTGGCTGTCAAAACTTTTTGGGAAATAATAGCACATTGTAAAAACTTGCAAAGCTCATTAACTGAACAGAGGAGCCCCCCCGACACACACACACACTCTGTTTTGTCTGTTCGCCACGACCCACTAACAACCCAACATCTCCCCACCAGAGCCATGATGTGACACTCATGTCTGTTTGCAGACAGAGACATGAAAAAAACGTCTTTCACTTTTGTTGGTGTTGGATCAGCCGCACAAGCTGCATCCAATTTAAATTGAGTCTGCAGGCTGCCGGAAGAGGGAATCTAATACGAGAGGAAGACGGAGACGGGAAGAACGGTGAACGAGCTCGAAAGAAAGAAACGCTGGCAAAACGAAAAGAAGGACAACCAGGTAAGAAATGAAGTGTGTAAAGAGGGATAAAGGGCATGTTAATAGGGATTTGAGGAGATGTAACAGACATCTAACGGTTCTCCCCCATGAGGAGAGTCTATGGGAGGCTGTCTGCGCTGCTGTCAAAGAAAATCAACACTCTCCCTCAGTCTGGAAACAAGAGTTGTTCTTGTTTATCCATCCAAATCCAGAATGAATCTTCATTTATTTTCACCCAAACAAAGTACACTTTTAAAATAAATCTGTTAAACAATCAGCAGCTGTGAGGTCAGAATGACCAGCTGACCGGACGACAATCTGATTGGACACCTCTAATGATGAAGATACATTAATACCTTAATAAGTTACAGTACTTGCTGCCGAAGTCCTCATGATGTTCACACATCCATATTTTAACGGTCTCTAAATCCAGATCAAATTCGGGAATCCAGAACTATCTCATCATGTCTTCTACCGGCGGAGTCATCACACGATCACACGATTTTGTTATGTTAGCACAATAACTCTTGAATCTCTTGAATCTCGAGTCATTTGCGAGCACCAACAGAAGAGGGTCCATCCACAGTTTTAACAGTTAATGTCTAGGTTTTTTTGTGTGTGTGTGGATTTTTGCAGAATAAACAATTCCCTGATTGATTTGAGGAACACGCTTCAGGTTAAAGGACCAAATCTTTGCAGCGACAGTTGCGGTTTGGTCACGGCAGCATGTAGCCAGCCGCTGGTAAATACCACCGTGGCAAACACTATCGAGCATTTTGCAGCGCATAAGCCGTACGGCACATTCGTACGTCTCCGGAGTTACTATGTGGAAGAAGCGTTTTGAGGATCCAGAGTTCCTCTTCATTCCAGTGCAGCGCTGCCCACATGCATCCGCGGCTAATCTTATCTCAGGCTCATTTTCTCCAGGCATTTAAACATCAGGGTCACTGAACAAAAGTCTGCCATGTGTGATGATGAACAGTTTACCGTAAAGAAGACTTAGCCGCTGGAAAAACTGCTTCCATTTACTCCAGCAAGTCGGGGGACAAAACGCAGCCTGCGCCACTACCTTTATGATACGGAGTAAATTAATGGGGCTGACGAGTTATAATTATCAGCCATGGAATTAGTCAGTGCAGGCACTTATTGGATGTGCACGTGTGTTGTGTATTGTCTCCTGGCCAAAGCTGGCTCCATTAATAGAGGACTTTGAGTGTTAATGTGATATTGTTTGGTTTATTATACTCCGCTGAGCGCCTGGACCCCGACTACACGGAGCTGATTTCATGCCAGCTCTCACTCCGCCTCACCCTCTCTCTGGCTGCACTGCTTTGACAGTAACACATCACATTGGCAAGCTTTTGTTTTTTTTCAGAACCACCTGCATCGCCGATAGCGACTCAACTGGCCCTGCTCGAAAGAGAGCTGCTGTGTTTTTCCAGTCTGCCTCGAGTGCTTCATTGTACGGCCCGTTCACTGTGATATCGCTCGTTAATCCCGGACATTTAAGGCTGTGGTAATTAGTGCTTACTCTTCTGCAGCGTGAGTCTGTGCCACGTTTGTGGGTTTAAGAAGCTTTTAAGATAGAGGGATTCCGATGGAGGGGAAACAAGAAGGAGACGTAAAGTCAATGGGAGAGGACTCGGCATCAAAACAAGTCCTCGAATCGTCTCTGGCAGACGCCTGCCCTTATTAGGAACTCGCCTGCTGCTTCACAAACACTCCCACGCAGAGCGAATGAATGGACTATTTCTGAGCAAGCCAGCCCAGTCGCACAGGAAAAAGCATCGCTTTGGGTAATTTGTGTCCTCTTTCCCACTCCTGTTCACCTATTAGTCAACGATGAGCTATGTGGAGAGCACAGCTGCCCTCTATGGGTGCAACCGCATCCTAGCACGCTGGAAAAGCGGCAGCTCTGGCTTCCTCCGCTGCTGCTGCATTGGAGCTGGAAGAAAGACAGAGATGCTATTTTTTGGCGCTCAGGTGTGTAACGGTAATACGCCGTCTCATCTTCCTAATGGGTGCAGAGTCATTAAATGTAGCTCCAGCAGCGAGGAACAGAAGGAGAATAAGGAAATATGTTTTTCTTGGAATGAGAGGCATCTAACATTTGTTCACATATTTATTCATTTATTTATTTTTGTGCCTGTGGTATTACGCTCAACCCCCAGCGCACACAGCTCGATTTGCACTTCCAAATTCCGTGCGTTCGTATGCCAAGTCCAATATAGTAGAAGCAAAGGCAGCGATTGACTTTTCTTCTACTATACTTTACTTCTACTTTCTGAGAACGCAAACCAGTAGTCTGGTTTAAAAAGGTGGAGTGAGCCCAAGCAAATTGGACTGTGTGTACACTGACTGAGCTTTAGGGAGGCTGCGGTTCTTATGTCTAATTCAACTCACTCCGATAATACGCTGCATGACAGAGACACCCAGAGATCCGGGAAGCATGCGTCTCAGGAGGAAAGCTGTGTATGAATCCTCCCCGCCACGGAAAGGTCTTCTCGATCATATTGAAACATAGTACGACGTGCGTGCCTGCAAAGCCCTGAGAGGATGAAAGGAATGTATGGGAACTCCACAAAAGATATTTAGTATAATGTCAAAGCTGTTCAAGCTGTGGTTTTTTTGCAGGAAATGCTGTGTTTGCTCATTAATGATATGCAAGTCACTTTTAAGATGATCAAGACAGCAACAGGATTGCATTTTTTTTCTGACAGAGATGGAGTTAGATTGAGCCTTGGGATTTTTATCCCCAAGGCTCAATCATGTTTCGGATAGCAATTTGGGAAATGGTAGTATAAGTTTGGGACTAAACGCCACGTTCAGATTGGGAAAGCAGTGAGCGATATGGGTTGAAGAGGGAGAGAGACAGAGAGAAAGATACGTCAGTATTGTGCTGGGAACATTTCTGTGCCTTGCATTTAGAACAGGCTGCTTAAAAAGACGGCAGCCACAAAGACTGACTGGCAGATAAGGGAATAGACCAGTTACAGGGGTAGGTGAAAAAGAGAGCGAGAAAAATACACCACTCTCATATAGTTTGATGCTCCAGACCTCTACGCATATTAGACAGGGCAGAAATAAAGCAAATTCCCTCCCCCAGTGTCGGAAAGCTTGCATAAACTCCCCCATTTCAGCTGCTGGAGTAAGGTAATGGAGTGAGGGCCTGGCCTGGCTTCTGCTCCTCTTGCCCTGTCATCCATGCCGGGGATCTGGTTGGCAAGCCGTGAAGAAGCTGTGAATCTCTCAGAGGACAGGAGGAATGAGAGCGGAGCTCACAGCAGCGTGTAGTGAGTCTAAGAGCTGCAGACAGAGCAGCTCCACACAGTTACACTCGTCACTGCAGCAGCACGCGCCCTTACAATCGATGGCAGACAACATTAAACACATTGCAGCAACACTTACAATAGCACAGACGGAAAACACATGGTATGAATAATAATGAATCATCCATTCACACACTCATTCAATAACTGTCTCATACGCTCAGCCACTCACCCACACACAGCTTCTTGCTAAGGCGCTTGCACGCTGACTCGTCTGATCATTCACTAGCTTTGTCAGTCACGCAATCGGACAATCATTCACATATGAAAAAAAAAAACGCAAATGCAATACGTACAGCGCTAACCCGTTAGCCGCAATGCTTGTATAACAGCCTAGTATCTGAGAGATAAAGAACCACAGCAAGTTTAATAGCATGTGAGCTACAAAAACACATTAATGCTTAATAGTGAGTGTGTGTGTGTGGGGGGGGGCTACATGCTGCCATTTCACACAACACATGGAATAATGTGGACGGCTTAGAGACATTGGCTCTGAGGAAAAGACAGGAGGCGGAGCTAGAAGTGGAGGAGATGAAGATGCTGAGGTTCTCCTTGGGAGTGACCAGGTTGGACAGGATTAGAAATGAGACAATAAGAGGGACAGTGAAGGTTAGACGTTTTGGAGACAAGGTCAGAGAGACCAGACTTTGATGGTTTGGACATGTCCAGAGGAGAGACGGGGACTATATCGGTAGAAGGATGCTGAGGATGGAGCTGCCAGGGAACAGGACTAGAGGTCAACCCAGGAGAAGATACATGGACGTAGTGAGGGAGGACATGAGAGTGGCTGGTGTTGGGGAGGACGATGCAAAGGACAGGGTGAAGAGGAGAAGGTAGATTTGCTGTGGCGACCCCTCACAGGACAAGAAGAAATTACAGTAGTATAGTAGTATTCTCAAGTTTACCTGTGACACCCAAACATCACCAGACTTTAATACGAAGTTAATGTCAACAGATGTATCCATAGCAACAAGAGTGATTAAAGCAAAGACAGAAAAAACATCAATCATTGACTTGGTGCTGGCTTCAGTTTCAGTTACGTAGGCTAGCTCTGTCGCTCACTTGAATGGCAGGCTTTGAAAACAAAAGCCAAAAATTCAGCCCACATTTAATATCGTTTTTGGCTGGAATGTATCTCTTTTTTTTGCTTGTGTCTGGCAGCAGCAGACATGTTGTCATGTGATGTCCAGACAGGAATGACAGAGGGGTATCCGTTCCATGTTTTTTGTATGTGCATCTACTTCTACTACTACTACTGGGGACACAAGCTACATTATTCTCACGGAATTACTCTCACCATTGTTGTGCCTTTCAAAAGAAAACTCTTCAAAAAAAAAAAAAGAAAAACCTTGTAGAAAGACCTTGACCGTGGAGCCAGCAGTTAATTTCAAATCCCTGCAGGTTCACCTACATGTAAATATTCTATCATTAATGAAAATAACACGCAGCACAGAGCAGAATGACCTCTGCTGTGTTCATGCATCTGATTTACTGTATTTTTCTTCCACAAATATGCAGAAGTGCGTTCAAAGCTCAGCTGCAGGAAACCATCGGCTAAAACAACAATCAAGATATCTGCTACTGGCATAGTTGCTGACTGGCCCTTGCTGTCGACAGTGAGAAGAGCACCAGCAAATGAAATATGTAGGAATAACAATAAATGAAACTCATGATAAAATGAGACATGCCCACTGGCGGCTTGTCCCAGGGTGTACCCCACCTTTTGCCCTTTGACTGCTGGGACAGGCATGACCCACAAGAAGCTCATTTCTATGAAAAGCACCATAGATGTGGGAAACTATCATCCTTAGCAAAATGCTATCGTTGTAATGAAGTAACTTAAAAGTGTTCTTAAAAAGATGAGTCAACAGGAAATAATAAAGGAATATGACGTAAAACATGTCAGACTGAGATGCGATGATTAGTGCTGGTTAAAAGAATCAACTGCATTAAACATCTCAATATCCCCTTGTCCCATAAACACCTTATAAGGTGCAGGCAAGCTAGAATTACAACTAAATAAGCAATAGAATTCATTGCTATGGAACTCTAATCAGGCCCAAAGGCAGTTCAGCCCGTTAGACAATGATATGGACTGAAAAATAAAGATATAAAGGGATAATCAATGTTAATAATTCATCTTCAGTCAAAAAAACAACAAAATACACATCCAATAGGTTTTAACAATGATCCCTGAATAAATGATATTCAGTCCTGCACACACTGCCAGGCTATGACTGCACCTGATCCCAACAGATGCAGTTTGTCCTGGTTGTGTTTCCCCAAGTATTTTTGAGGTCACAAATCCAAAAATACTCATACTGTATCAAAAAAAAGTTTATAAAATGACAAGAAAAAAAAAGATATACACACAAGGACTGTCAGATTATGATGTCCAGAGCTTTGAAGGAGGAATGGAAGAGGAAGAGATAACAGTTCCTCATTTTATAGCAGAGCAGTGCTTGAAAGAAGAAGAACGTGCTGATTTGTGACCTTTCACAGTGTGATAATAACCTGTGAGCTGCATGTCCCTTAAGGCGCACCAGGAAAAAGATGGTGCGTTGTCTATTTTCACCTTTCGCGAAAGACTTTACATCTTAAAGGCCAAAAATAGAGACAGATAAACCACTATTTTGTGCCAATTGTATCACTCAATTCTGCAGAGAGAAGCAGATTTTAGTGTAAGATCTCTAACATTAAGTCCGAATGTAAGATCAGAATGTGGGCTGAGACATGAGGAGCTTTAATCTGCCAACACTGAGAAGGCGATGCATAACGTGTCCAAATGTGGAATCCAGGAAGATTCGGCTGTGGCGCTCGCCGTCAGTTGCATACACTCGTAGGTGCTGTGAAAGTGTGGAAGCTTCAATCGCACTCCACGCTGCCTCCTGTAGATTCAGCTGACACCCCGCCCATTTGTCCACACATTCAGGCTATGAAGTGGGCAGGCTGGAAGGAGGTGTTACCATTCCTATTTAGGAGACGTCACTCACCGCCTCTACCTCCCACAGCTGCTATTTGAACTGCCCCGTGTCCTAGAAACCGCTGCAGAGTAGCTTAGCCTGGCCTCGATGTTCCCCGACAGACCACATCGTTAGCTGCTGGGCAAACAGCGGCTTGTCCACGGTCGGATCCAGCGTCGTTAAATGGCTTGTCCCTGGCTTGTCATCGGGGTGAAGGAGCAGGCTGTGAGCTGCTCTGGATTACAGAGGTCACACAGAAGGATGCAACCAAATACTTAAAATAATGGAAGGAATTTGCACAAATTGATTCGAGCTACCAGCACGTTTTCTAACCTCCAAAACAAAAACAAGAAAAAACCCTGAAAAACCCTGAAATATAATTGTTGGATTTCATTCCTTACTTGGAGTGATTTACAATAGTGTCCTTCCTGTCCTTGGTGAATTCTTAGTTAAATGGTAAATGGACTACACAATTAGGCATCCCATTCATGCTCCAGTGAGTGAGTGACTGCTGCCACAGAAGGTGCTGCCAGACCCACTGGCAGCAGTTCGGGGTTTAGTATCTTGCCCAAGGACACTTTGACATGCAGATAGTCACAGCTGGGATCTGAACCACTGATTACTGATCACTAAACGACCCACTCTACCAGCTGAGCCACAGCCGCTGGAAGGACGAAAGTCATTCCAGGTCATGAGGCAGTACAAAGAGCATGTCCTGTTTTTTTTAATGGTTGTTAGCCAATGTGAGAGGACGTAGCCTCAAAGTGGAGGCTGGTCAGGAGCACATTATGGGGGCTTTCCAGGGAGCAGAAAGTCCAGGCTCCCACCCTGGTAGACTACAGCAATGGAAGCGATATTCAAAGTGACGTTTCCACCAAGGGAGTGCACAAGGAATCGAATCCAAAAGTCTGGAATTATCCAACAATTTGCATCTTATTTTAAGATATAAATCTTTAACTTTGTGCATTTTATATACTGTATACGGTACTAAAGCAGTAAACAACAGGAACTCATCAAATGCAGACCTCAGCCCTGATCGTCTACCCTTTCATTGAGATTCTTTGAGAGATATCGTCGGACTCTAAACAAGAGAAGACGTCTATTTCCTTAAATAGTACATCAACTTAAGCTAAAGACCACAGGAAACAAATTATAGCTCCGACATATGAGGCCAAGCCTTTCAGATCATTTGCATTAAGCAAGGCACTCACACCGTTGGACAACATCTATCAAGTTGTAAACATGCAACGGTGCTTGGATAATGCGATTTTACACTGGAGACTTGACAGAACATGGCTGGTTCACATAATGATGACTGATTATAAAGCACGGTGCACATAGGGAGAACACGGCGCCTGTAATGTACTCAGACATAAAAACATGATTGTTACTGACTTCTATAAGGCTTCCTTCATAACAGTTAACTATTACTAATGGCTGCTCCATCAGAATCACATTCTCTAGCAATCAACAATGGTTTCCTCTGCATCCTGTTTGAAGGTAACGGAGTCCACGTGAAACACTTTATAAAAGGAATCCTACCAGATAAATGCTACATGGTCACAGAAAGGAGACGTGCATACATATAATCATTAGAATGATTATTATATTTAGTAGCAATAATGATAATAATAATAACCTGGAAAAGCTCTCAGAGAAAATAAAAGGGAGTCACAAGACACCAATATTTGGTTTGGGAGATGATTTCCAGAAATCAAATAATTCATATACCGTATTGGCCCGAATATAACACGACCCCGGATATAATACGACCCCTTCTTTTTCAAGACTCAAGTTTGAGAAAATACTTTTTGAACACCAATTTCAATTTTTATACAGAAAATAATTACAGTACATCTGAAACAAATGATTATAACAATAAATTCGAGAGAAAAAGCATGTTATTTTTCCACATTCAAATCATGCAAAAACTGTCTCACATCTTAATATCTGAACATTTAAATATGTGAACTAAAGCGCAATCACATTTGTAAATGAATGGCTTCTGGTTTTTAAAATGTAAATAAACCAATCTACTGATAAAACAACAAAATTGCAATAACTGCATGAACCATCAAAGTGAAGTCTAACTGGGGGGATCGTTGTTCTCCAGCGCCTCCGGGGTTAACTTCCAGACTTCACGCTGGGGATGAAGGCTGAAGCGCAGCAACACAAGATGGACGCCGGCCAGACGTGCTGAATCACTGAAGCTGCTTTATTTTACTTGCACTGTTAAACAAAATTCCGTTTCCTCCTATCGCTCGCATATCTCTGTCTCAGAGTTCTCTCTGCTGCTGCTCTGCGTGCTCTCTCTCTTTATCTCTCACACACACTCGCTTGCTCTGGCGGGACACGCCCCAGCTGGACACGTGCACACACACACACACACACACATCCACACAGACACATCTCACCACATATGAATAAGGAAAAACATGGCAATAAAATAATGATAGGCGTTCGCTTTGGCCTGGGGAGTTCAGTTCACCATTAGTTGTAACGATATCTGGCGTCATCTAGTGTTCAGAATGGGTATAATGTCTAGACCCCGAATATAACACGACCCGACTTTTTCAGCCTAATTTCAATGCAAAAAACATCGTGTTATATTCGGGCCAATACGGTATTACTTAAATTGAAATTAAAACCATGCAAATAATAAGAATATTATTGACTATGTACTCAATGTTTGCAACTGGTGACAGAGTCTCTGACGCCTTACTGTGGGGGTTGGGGAATAAGATAATGGCAACGCTTGGATTACTCTAATACTCAGTTGGTAGACTGACCTCTTCGGGTTTTGTTACAGGAAAAAAAAAGTTGTGCAAAATTAAATTCATTGTCTTATGCATGCAAAACAAAGCATGAAAATGATCACTACTCACTCTTCAGTCATCCAAATCCGTCCCATGTTACTTTCCCCTTTGTCACAGCATTAACATCTGTCTAGTGGCCTTAGCGTCGGCGTATGACTGCTCATACTACCTACTACGACTCTGCAAAACATTTCATTTATGGAATAGAGCCGGTTTGGCTTGTTTACTTCGTGCAGTGAATGTTCAACAAGCAGCACTCTTTCTGACATTATCCCTCAGCCTGTGAGCAATTTAATCACTATTCAGCCTTTCACGCAGTCAAATTGTGCTAAAGATTGGAGTTTAGGTTCATGAGCGCTACAAAGCTCAAAAGACGTTCAATTGTTGGCACGGGAGCAACTGGCAGAGATCAGATCAAGAAGATGAAAAGTTACAGTAAAAATGTAATATAAAGACATGGACTGTGGACAGGTTTAGGTTATCACCAGACAAGGTTCCCAATGGTTTGATGAAGCACCGCTGCCATATTGTTAACATTCTGACAATGTATTTCTGTGTACGAGCTATACTTGAGAAGAATAGGAAGTGACTGAGGATGGGGGACCTGGAGCCAGGAGCTACATCTGCCTCTCATCCATCACTGCCAGAATGGAGTGGTGGTGTGCGTCTTCCCAGGCTCAGGTTTCCCACTTCTAGTAAGTCACATTTCTCACAATAGGTTAAAGATCCGGTACCCATATGCACATGCACCTAAATAAAACTGATGTTTTTATAATGTCTCCCCTTTAAGCATTGCTCCCAGTAACAAAGATATAACAAGGCGATGGAATCATTTAACGAATCCCTGGCTAGCAGCAGATGGGTATAAGCTTTGTGGCTCCTAGTAAGAGCTCGTGTATTTTTACACACAAGTGTGACCATGATAACATAAGGACAGGAGAAACAGAAAGCACCTCCTGCTCAGTGGTTCCTGTGACCTTCGAACTCACAGGAATTGGGTAAGGGGACAGTATATGGTTAATGCTAACCATATAGTATAAGTTAAGTTCATGCATCAACCGAACAGAGTCAGTTAAGGGTCATTTCTTCCTGCAGATTTTGTGTAATACTCTTTTTTCATTGAAGTTATCCATTAATCAGCTAGATGCTTTGTCTATTCTGCTATAACATATTTCAAGTTGGCTAATTGAGAGCAATAAGGGCTCCTGCGGGATAGACCTGTACTCATCTGAAAGTAAATGATTTATTTACAGCATCATAAGGGTCTTTGAGTTGTAAATATTACTGCTAATTAGTAAAGATGTCTACGATTGGTAGTTATTTATTTTCCTGAATATGTCTTTTTTACGTAGAAAATGAAATGCTCCAGTCAATAAGCAAAGTGGACCTGCTATAAAAAACAAAAGCAGCAGCCTTTTGCTTCCTTACTGATACTCCAGGTATAACATAGCAGCACCATTATTAAACACAGCGGTGCAACCAGGGGTACTTCTACAAAATTACCCATAATATAAGCATCATTCCGAAATGAAAGAGTGTCACATCAAGCACTGTGTGCAGTCAGTGAAATTAACTATAAGGACATAACGGAATCTCAGGGGAAGTAAAATAGATTACATGCTGGAAGGTTTATTAGCACACTTTGACATTTTGAATCCAATTGCCACAGAATATTTCCTTGCTGTCAAGGCTCACTTCAGTACTCCTAAACTGAAATTAAAAGCCACAGAAGGACGGCGCAGGGACCAAATGTGATAATTACACACACAGTTGAGGGGACTGACTGTATTAGCTTAGCGACTGCTCACTGAGAATAATCATCCATCCACCAAATTCCCTCTGAACGTTACCAGGGTTACAGCAGCCTTGAGATTTCACATGCACGGTTTCAGTTCCCCACATGTACCAGCTAGTGAGGCTTTGCTTTTCTCCTAAGTAGGATACATTTGTGGCTCAAACATCATCTCTGCTGACAAACAGACTAAAATTGATTACTTGCAAGCCAGAACATATTTTTACAAGAGATATTATAAATGTGTCATTCAGTAATAATAGAATTGTACATTCTGACCTCCTTTAGTAAGAATATAGCTTGATATTAATTTGTATATTCACATCGGAAGTTGAAAATTGGGTGAATTGTTGAAACGTAATTGCCCATAGGTGTGAGTGTGTGTGTGAATGGTTGTCTGTCTATGTGTGGCCCTGCGATGACCTGGCGGCTTGTCCAGGGTGTACGCCGCCTCGCGCCCATTGACTGCTGGGATAGGCTCCAGCACGACCCGCGACCCGGTAACGGACTAAGCGGTCCAGAAAATGAATGAATGAATGGTGTCAGAGATGATTTAGTGCAGAAATGCTGCAAGAGAAGGGAAAGCACAACTGTCCTGTTTACGAATTCCACAGGTTTTCCATGTAGTACTAGGAGACAGGGAAATAAATGCCTGATTCATTATCTGTGCTTCATTCTGGGCTCTTTCAGATTATTTTTACGTGCTAATCGATATGAGACAGTACACATTAACTAGAGGTCAAATAATCATGATTGATCAGTCTTGGACCAGAGCACTTGTCACTGATTCCATTGCATTATCTACAACTAAATCCAAAGTTCTCCTAAAAGAGTTAGAAGGTAACTGCATGCATCTTTTATCCATCTTGACTTAAGCAAAAAAGAAAAGATCAACAGCCACTACAAAGTGTATAGAGGTCTGCGTGGAGGTTGGCTATAGGAAGCCGGTCACATCCAGTGGGACTCATGTGGGTTGGAAAACACAGTGGATCAAAGACACCAACCGGGACTGGAGGCAGAGAGAGGCATGTGGGATTTCTCCAGGGTGCAGCAAAGACTCATTTAATCTCTCTATACCTCCCTGTCTTCAGCAGCTGCTGGAGACGGAGGGGTTTAAGGCGCCATGGGCTGAGGCCCATAAGAGCAGATTAGGTTGGAACAAGAGGGGGGGGCGACGACAATTTTTCATCCAAAATATGGAATGTGTTTAAGGCCTGGCTGTAACACCACTGAAGCCCTGTCAGTCCTTCACACAAACAGATTAGCTGCAACATGGGTGTGCAATGAGGTGGCATCGTGGCATCTTGTACAAAATGCAGCGACTGTGTTTGCTTTACTTTGCTTTGCAGTGCACGCAAAAGAGCTCCTCAGAATATTCATAGCCTGTCCCAAACAGCTGAATGCAGATTGCAGATCAAGTGGGAGGCGTTACAAAGTGATAGTGAAATGCAAGAGAATGGCACGGCGTTAAGAAATGGATCCAAAATGCACGAGGTTATTTGCAGTATTGTAATATACATTAACCGCTTTATGCAACTAAGGTTAATTATTTGTGGACGGCGTGGTATCGACAGAGCACCAGTATATTAACACAAGAGATTACTGGAAGCCATTTCCAGCTATGATTATTCTTGCCTGAAATCTTGAATAAAGCCAGAAGTCAGAAGAATCATTTCAAAGAATTACCTTAATCATTACAATTATGCACTGCAGCTATAATGTAAGGCAACAAATGACAGAACGGAAAATACTACACGTCAGTCGGTCAACTTTATAGTCTTTTTTCTGATGAGCAGTTCACACCTTGAGTAATCCTGATTAGATAAATCCTGGTGTAAAAGCCTTGCGGTCATGTGCACGTTCCAACCAGAGCTAGAAAGCAATAATTGAAGTCGTATCGCCAATGGTAGGGTTGAATTATTTTAAGATTCTCCCTGCATATTAAACAGCACTGGCAGATAAGCATCTGGGGTTTAATAGTAATGGGGCAAAGTGCATGACTGTGATAACAGTGGGCGAGATCCCAGCATATGGGATGGGATTATTTTACTGATGCTGCAACGTTTACATTAATATCTTCCCCACGGTTACTTGAAAATAATGATTTCCCCTTTTTCCTTTAATATCTGCATTTGCAAACTTAAGGTAAAGGTCAGGAATGATGATCTCATTTAAGATAAATCTTCATTGAAGAGAAAAAAATAAAGAGTGAACAAATGTTAGAAGAAGTATAATTACCTTTACCAAGCGCAGGTTTTGTTTGTTTGGTACCTCCAATAAGGCTTAGACAAAAATTGCACAATGACATCCCTACCAGATCTATCGCAAATAAAAAGCTAATCCAGATCAAAGAAGTATTCCAAACCCAGTAATAATGATGGTACGGACTCGCAGCTAAGATTCATTGTTATTTCTTTTAATCGACTAATGATCTCAATGTTGTGCTTGTTTATAATGGTCAAATTGTCACTGTTATCTTTCAAACATACTTTAGAAATACTGAGAAATTGAATAAAGAAAACTCGAGGCGATGGCTGGATGGGTTGAGTAAGTAATTTAATCTCACTCCAATGAATGAAATGCATTTTATGCTTCTATGATATGCATCATTACCTCTTAGGAGGCGTCTGCAAATTCCAAAGAGTGGTAATCAAATTAGTGACAGCTTATGTAAAAGTAAATGTCATCTCATTCTCAAACTATAATGCTTTCAAATCCTATTAGTAAAGCTTTCATATCGATCTTTCTAATGTGATAGTGTGATAGCGCTGATCTAAATAAATTAAAAAGTGGGCAATGCGGCTTTATAGTAGCTCTTATCAAATCAGCATCCCCGATTAAATCACCTCTCCTGTTCAGTCGCACACTATACAGCAAATGTTTTTCTAACATTCAAGTCTGAAAACTCAACTGCTGAGGAAAATGTCTGGCTCACATCTTTGAGTTTGGTGAGGGCCTTCTCAGACTTTAAAACATTTTTATAGTCCACACATAAAAACAACTAAATGACGGAGGGCAATAGAAAGTAAGCAAAACGTGCCTGTGCTACTTCAACAACTTGCAGAGTTTTAGGGATCCTTTGCGTCATCCCTTTGGTGCAGCGTATTGTGCGTGCTGTGGAGACGGTGATCGGCTGCAAGCTGCCATCTCTCCAGGACCCGGAGCCGTGCAGGTCAGATCACAGCTGACCCTTCTCACCATAAGAATTGTGACTTCATGCGTAACTGCTCATTTGAATTTGGGATGGCTCTCATCAGCGGATTTGTTTTGGTCAGTCTCAAACCACACCGAGAGGCGGCTCTATGTACAGTCGTCATAAACGACTCCCTATTTACCGCAGTATTTACAGGGTGTTAGAGCTGTGGTTACACACAACGCTCATCATCCGATCATGAGGATGTGCAGGGTGACAGGTCGTTCTTTCCGCTCATAGATTCTGGATATGACAATAGAAAGTCTGGCTTATGCCTCATGTGATAAACAACACAAAGCTTTGAAGAAGTAAAGCAGCGATAGAAATTTAAATGAATTCAGCCAGAGCGCACACAGCGATAACATTTTCGGAGGATGGCGGCTTGGATTTATGCCGTACAGTATATCAGCACACAAATAAATCAACAAGTACAATCCTTTAACGTTGCTCACTGCATCATTCACCATGACAAACGTTTTGGGCTAACTGGGTCCTGGAGGGAAATGGCTTCGTCCTCTGAAAAGCCACGCCAGTGACACCAAAGGATGATTCACCATTCAATCCCATCAGCCCATGCAGCCGTCGCTCCCTCCTTCTCATTCCCACAGAGCATCCCTCCGTTCCCTGCTTTAGTCCCTGTAGTCATTCATGCAGCCAGCATCTGTTTGAAGCGATGCAGTGATGAAGAGGGGGATGGGTGAGGAAGGTATCTCTGACAGAGTGACGTACTGATCTGATATCAGCACAGAGGACGATGAAGTGAGCACTGTGCTTAATCTTACTATCTAGTCCATGCAATGATCAATATTTTAGCCAGCAGATTCCAAATGCCATAACAAGTTCATGGATATTTCCCTCTGAGTATCCGATACAAAAGAGCCTTCTTTAAACTGAAACATTTAAGTGCCTAAATGGGATCTGAACCTAAAACTGTTCCTTCTTTTCCTTAGTTTATTAAATCCAGAGTGTCTTTGTTATACTGTATTTGAACTTCCGTTATTTAACATATAATTGTTGCTTTTTACTTTGTTTTGTATTTCTTTGAACTGTTTTAACATTGTTTTATAGCTCAACAATTAGCCCTCCTAAATGATGTTTTAATTCTTCTCATTACGACATAATTGCAAAGAAGAAGGGGCAATTCATCTGGAATCACATCAGTCTACAGAGGAGTTTGTTCACAGTTAAAACAGCCTCTTCAGTGCATCAGAGCTGAAAGATCACAGCTCTAACGCCGTCAAGGTTAGTGGTTCGATTACCATGGAGGCTGACACCGCTGGCTGCCTCCTCATCATTATTAGTGAATTCACCCTGAGCCAGCCCTGCACCGCTAGAAGCTTCCAATACACACACACACACACAGTGCACTTCTTCCTGTTCCCCTTCAATCCAACTCCATTCCTCTTTCCCTTCCTTCCCTATGGATCTCCGGTAGCTTGGGTCGGTGCTGCTGACTTGGAGCTGCAGAGCGAACACCCATCTACCATCAAATCGCACCCGCCTGCAGGCCTGCAGCCGCAGCGCCATCAGGATTGAGCTGTGAGGGAGGTAGAAGCTGTCTGCAGGGACAGCTCAATTGATAGCAGAGAGAAGCATGTTTTGGCTCATTCATATTGAGCCACATCATTTCATGCCTGGTGGCTACAGGGCTCCCACGATGCTCTGTGGTAGCGCTGCCACAGAATGACTTGAGTCAATGTGCTGAAGAGCAGAGCGAACGCAAAGCCTGCACCTTGATACAAAAGAAGGCACACGCAGCGGGAACTTTGGGAGGGACCTGTCTGAATTCTAGTGGGGATATGAGCAGGAGAAGAGGATTACAGTACCCCGGGCCAAATGTGACGATGACAAGATATTGCAGACAACAAGGCAAAAGCAGAGGACATGTGAAGTTTCTGAATTTTTTTCCAACACACTTGTCAAAGTAGGGCAGAGAATAGGCAAAGCTTGCCTCAATAGAGAATGATCAAGCATTGAATCTAGACTGATTGTGGGTTCGAGCAGTGAATGAGCTTGATTTGTCCTGCTGTCTCATAAAATGTCAGTTTGAACATTTTTGGTGCGTTGTGTGGCGTTTAGCACATTGATGCGAACCATGTGGTCCCACGGCTGGGCCGAGGCAGCCTCATGCACATTGCAGCGCTTGCATAATAATTAGCAAAATTATGCAGCAGAATGCGTGGATTTAATCACGACATCGGCTCGATGCTCCTTCATGACATCACTTTATTAGGAGAAATCTACACTGTTAATGAAGGGAGAGATCGCTGTATTTATGACTCACAACCCAAACAAGGACTTAAAGGGGACACATTATAGGGGACGACAGTGTCGCGGATGCAGCGCCGATGTCTATCTCCCGCTCCATAATGCCTCTCGTTCAAAGCGTTTACCACACACTAAAACCTTTTTACCCATTTTCGCAGGAACATTACCACCAAAAATAAACTTTATGCAGGATAAATGCCGTAGAGCGTGGACGGGCAGAACGCAGGCACGGGGACACAAGCACGTATGTGCACATTTGCCCCTCCTGATGTCAGAAGGTGTGCGATTTCTTCCAGACGTGTTTCAGGAGGTGATTACAGACCAACGCAAACTACGAAGGATTGACTTGATAGTTTATTTAGCTGTTTTTGGGGTTGATAAGGAACCAAAATCACCATAATAGTGTAGAAACATGGGAGTGAGTTTTTCATAATATAGGACCTGCAAGTGAAGTTTATAATTAAGCTAAAGCACCCTCCAGTCAGCTACTTTCCATGCTCGAGTCATTTGTCTTAAATTGCTAGAAGAACTGTCTTTTGTAGCGACAGAAAGGCAGCTTGCGTCCACCATTGCGCAGCCCCAGCTGGGCAAAGCTCCTGGCTTCACCGTCCAGAGAAGACCACTACAGCCCGCATCGAGAACCCTCCCACACACAAAGCCGGGCATTGATGAATACGTTGGCTCAATTTCCACCAGCACATTCATGTTCTGAAAGTGTCTCTTTATATTTGCTGCCAGATCTTAAGTAGGGGAAAATGACTTGCATGACCTCTGCACAAATGAAGAGTTGCTGCTTGACCAGAGCAATAACTGTGATTAAAATGGACACAGAGAATGAGTATTGCTTTCCTCCATCGATATGAAATCATTACAATTCATCCTCAGCTCCTCATATGTGATATTTCAGTTGTTCTAAAGCAGTCATTAAAAAATGTCTTTAAATGTAATTTGCAATTATGCAAAATAAAGGAAAGTCTCACACTAGGAGAGGAACAAGTCCATCCAATTTATAATTCAAGCACACAGTCTAACTTGCATAATTAAAAGGAATTGGGGATTCAGTTGGTTTGGCCCGCGCTTCCACCTCCATCATAATAATGTTGTACGGCGGTCGCCTGTTGAAGTTTCACTACTTTGTCCAGATTCTTTCAATTTATTCTTTGTGTTCAAAATGATTACTTTCACAGTGTGTGGGGAGAGAAATGCTTGTAATGAATAAGATCTGAATCCAAATGTGTCTCTGCTTCAGGAAATGATGGACACTTAATTATGTTGTTACTGAAAGAGCAAGAGTCTTTATTTCATTGCTGTCTTTATGTCTTAAAAGAAAGGCACAACTAACCACATCAAAAATGAATCCTGAAACATTTATCTCATTATTCTGTTCAAGCTGTAGTTGCTCTAAGCATTTGCATTTGTGCTGTGATTATTGAATTAAAGTGGCTGATGCGTCTCTCTTACCGTTCACACCTCAATTACGCTTCCTGTGACTTCTCGGAAGAATGCAATAATTTTGCTGAGCTCAGCAGGACAAACATTAATACATTCACTGGAACAAACACACATCTCCCTGATGAGGTCGACAAATACAGTACATACCACAACCCATACTATACCAGGCACCATCTGCTCAGCAGTGACATCCATTTGCCTAAGATTGCCTAAGAACTGACCTCAGATCACGCCACACGTATCAGCCATTAAATAGAAAAAGTCAGAACAGTTTGGGATCTTTGCCATGTGGCCTCCCCACCCAAAGGAAAGCACTAAGGTACGAGCGCACTGGTGGGAAGACAAAGACGTCACGCTCCAGCACCATAACAAAGTGTTGTACTATCTCATCAAGTTTCCTCAGCTATTCTGTGTGAAGCAATTAACTTCTAATGCAAACAAATTGCAGTGACTTCTCAGGAGCCCTGATTCCCCCTTTAACCATCTAATGAAGTGCCAACTTCATTTCACACTTTCAAGCTCGACGCAAACATCAAATGGGAACAAAACTCAAACGATGAAGCATTTTTAAGATTTCCAAAATAAAAAAACAGTCGTTTTGTTAATCATTGTTAATACAGAGGTGAAATCCGGAGACTAAATAGATAATGGTGAATTTGACCTAAATTAATAATTTAGTTCGGCAGCACGGTGGCGATGTTGTCTCACAGCAAGAAGGTTGCAGGTTCAAATCCAACTTGGGGCATTTCTGTGAGGAGTGTGCATGTTCTCCCCGTGTCTGTGTGAGTGCTCTCTGGGTTCTCCGGCTTCCTCCCACCACCAAAAACATGCAAATTAGGTCAATTGGTTACACTAAAATGTCTGTAGGTGTAAATGTGTGTGTGTGTGTGTGTGAGTGATTGTATATCTTTATGTGACCCTGCGATTAACTGGCGACTTGTCCAGGGTGTGCCCTGCCCGTCACCCGTAGACTGCTGATTGAGGCTGCAGTCGATCCCGTGATTCGGATTTCGGATTAACCGGTTAAGAAAATGAAGCATGAATAATTCAGTTTCACATCACCTTTGTAATTTAAACTTCAGTCATGACTTGAAGGATGAGTCAGTCGATGTGCCATTTTAATAATAACTGCTGAATGCAGTTTTTAAATTATGTCACTTTACATCACAAATGAATTAATATATGTATATGTATTGTTATATGTTCTACACAAATCGAGACAAGTAAAAGTGTGATGTGCTTAACGAGTTTAATTGAAATGCTTTTTTTTTTACCTTATCAATAACTGTTGAAGGTACTTAAACCCTAACCTGCTTGTAGAGATAATGAACTAGTGATGAAGTGTGGTTATTTTGGGATTGTTTAACTGTTGCTTTTACCACGTGTGTCCCCATCAGCATGTTGTCTGTGCGGCTGATCCGTGCTACAGCATTGACACTGTTCTGTGTAACTCCAGTGATTACAATTAAGCAGCTCTTATCCCTGAAAATAATCACGCCAGACCAGTATGTGGAGAGCGGGTTAATCCCAAAGCCCCAAGTCTGGGAGGGGAGGAGGGGTGCGTGTGTGTGTGGTGGACAGAGCAGACTGTCTCAAATGGAAGCCATTAGGTAGAACACACATTACCATACACTGCGCATTCAATACTCAGCCTTCAAAGTGGAAAAGGTATGCTGCTCTATCAATAAACCGAGGGAGGAGGTGAGTGGAGAGGAGGCCACAGAGTTCTTGAGAATATTCAGGAGAGGAGTTCAAACAGTCTTCTGAGTGGATGCAGAGCCCTCGGCACAGGGGGGGGGGGGGGGGGGGGCTAAGACTGGGTGTGGATTATCAGCGAGTCAGCGTGTTACAAAGCACAAGCCATCTGATGTTCTAATAACAACACCGTTCTAGGTCCCAACGACTGCGTGGAGAGAGGATGCCATGAAATATCATTGAAAAACAATTTTGACACACATGCCATCTTGCGTGTGCCAGCAGAGAGCAGCCCGCACTGCCTGCCCCCCCCGGCTGTGGCATCACAGCGTCCCTCTGAGAACCAATGGACGCTTCTGAGGATGTGACTTCTAACAATGTTAGATTAAAAATGTGCATAAAAAGCAAAGTTGTAATGAATGAACTACTTCCTGTTTAATATTCAAGAGAGATTTCATTTGAAGTTCCAAGTAGCTCGTCTATATTGACCGAATCTCGACAATAATGACAGTATAGAAGCATTTGCAACAGTATGTAATATAATATAAAGTGTAATATATGGTTGGGTATTATGATTGATAGGGGCGTGATAAACAGACCATGAAAGGAGAGAACATTCACTCTTCATTACGCTCAGCTGCAGCTGACAAAGCACTTAACTGTAATGTAATACAGGAAAATATATGTAGGCAATATCTCATATTCTACATTACATTATAACACACACACTCATCTAATACTTTAGTAGAAATATTAATGCAATAAATCTTCCAGTTGAGCCCAAATTCACTCAGCGTGAAAATGAATGTTTTAATTTAACTTCAAATTGAAAAAAATGTCAACAGAAAAATGTATAAAAAAATTCTGAACAAAAATATGAGAAGCGAGTTTCACTGCTGCGTAAAAATACTCCCAAAAACAAAAGCTGTCTGCATTTATCAAGTTCCTTTTATGAACCCTGAAATAAACTTTCCAGGGATGAAGAGTCTCATTCAGACTCAACTGTCTTCACTATAGAAGTACATTTTGACTATGATCTGAGTGTTCGTCAAAGAGGATGTGTTGGTCTGGAAACTTCTGTTTCCACCATTATACTATATATTAACAGCACATTTGGTTTGAACCGTTGCGTGGGGCAGCCTTCACCAAGTTTGTGTGTTATGGCCAATAAATAGCAAGCACATATAAGTCCTTTAAGAAAGACCTCCCCCCCCACATCCTGGTTTCTCCATCACTATCCCACATGAAGGTCAATTTCTCCAAAATCTGAACGTTTTCCACGACACCATTCTGGGACTGAAGAAGGCTCAGAATTTCAACCAGCTGTTTGTACAAGGACACACGTGTTGCTGACACAGTTGTCCTCCATTAACGCCTCGAACATAGCAACACTTTTAGCTTAAAGCATCAATAAAACTGAAGATAAACTTCAATGTTGCCAGTCAAGCATCTTGCTTTCTTCTTTCTTTGGATTGGATTATAAAATTTACTAATAGGTGTTCAGTCAACTTTAAAGGTAGACTTACTTGTTTTATGCTTTTGGGATTCTGCTCTCCCCTGGAAAATAAACATACTTTTTACAAAATGTTCACATCTGTCTACCTTTAACAAAACATCCAAGTAAATCTAACTATTAAAATAGCTCTGCAACAGCTCTATGTGAGCACATAGACATGAAATAAACCCCATGCAGGATGGGTGATGTAAACAGGTGCCAGTGCAGCATAACAGCGCCAGGATGGGTAGCTGGAAGACTGGGGAGAGGGACGGCCAGGGAGGTTGGAGGTGCATGTTAATCGCTTCAGGAGCAGGAGGCAGAGCTCTGCAGGTGTTTATTCCACAAAGCTCCATTCACTATTGCACCAGACTAGCTTTCCCCTTCGCTCCCGATCACAGACCTCTTCAGTGACTCATGGCCGCCCCAAAACACAGCTCATGCACAATCCAGCATATCGCAAGAACTCTGTCTGAGTCACTTCATGAGTCATTTCAGTCTCCTTTTGCACTACACAGGAGAAACTAATTAAATTCGCTGATGACTATACCACATTGTGACTTAGTCAAGAAATACAACATACATTCTGATGCCGCCAATTTGTGCATTAAGCACTCAAGAGTGTGAAGCACATCATTTATCTCTAATTGAACTACCATGAACACAACACCATTTCTATACACTAATGCAGCTGTACTATAATTCCCAAGCACATGCTGTAATGAAATGCTACATTCATCACAATGCTATAATGAGGTCATTATGAGGTTAACATGGTTAACATGGTCTCAATGTAGAGTGGTAATATATTTATGTGCAAATGCAAAAGGTAAAAAAAATGTTTATACCGTGCTGAAACTACATGTGTAAGAAATGGGTTCAGGTGCAGGGTAGCTTCCTGCCTGGATGCATCCATCATCCACATGGGAAGGTGTTTGCACTAATGGAGCCTGAAAAAACCTCCTTTGAGTCTGTAGGAGTGTAAAGAATGCTTGACTGACATTGCTCACATTTGTTTATTGACAGGAAATGAGACAGCCGGGGGCGGTTCAGAGTCGGACCCGCAGCAAGGAGGGCCAAAGCCTCTGTACATGTGAAGCACGTAAACCGCTGCACCATCTGTGCCCGGAAATTCAGTTCTAAGGGTAAAGATTTAATGGGCTGTATCCTTGCTGTGTCTCAAGAGCATTTGCAGAAATCAATTGCATGGACTTCCAGAAATTGATCTTTCTAACAGTGTCAATAATAGAAAAAGGATAGAACCCTTAAAAAAGCATTTAATGGAGCAAACTATTCTAGAGGATCGGAAATGGCAAAGAAAGATATACAATTGTGTATATATACACACACATGTAATTCACAGGGATCCTGACAACTGAAGTTGAGAGAATATTCACCTGTTATTGCTAGAAGGTAGAAGGATGTTGAGGATGGAACTGCCAGGGAACAGGGCTAGAGGTCGACCTAGTCCTAGGAGAAGATACAGGGAGGGCATGAGAGTGGCTGGTGTTGGGGAGGATGATGCAAAGGACAGGGTGAAGTGGAGAACGTTGATTTGCTGTGGCGACCCCTCACGGGACAAGCCGATAGGACAGTAGTATTGCTCTTGGTGAGCTTGGGTGTAATTAATATGGCTGGCTTTGTCACATAATAAATCCTTCGGTGTGAAACTAAAGCAGGGAGAGGAGTGTGTTTGTTGTATGTGTTTATGTCTCTGATGTGGCCCATTAGCCTTGTTGATGAGACAAATATACATATATTTATATATATATCATCACTGAGCGAGTGTGGAGTTCCAGTGTTTCATCCTTGTTTTGTGTTTTTAAAGACGTCTTTGAATTATGCAAATAATGACAGTAATAAATGCTTGGTTTGTAACTCTGCAGGATTTTTTTTATTTATCAGGATATAATCTACCTGTAAAAGACTCCATGTATCTTTGGAATACTCCCAGTGTGGATATCCCAAGTCTGTGCGTGTTATTGCCATAATATATTTCTGGTCTATTGCGATGCATTGCAGCAGTTATTACAGTGTGTTGCAAAACCAATTAATGCATAGTCGCCTCTTGCTTCTGTTTACTGCTCTCCTTTTTCAAGTGCATTGAGGACTTATGACATAAATAACAATGCAACATTTTAGCCACTGGCTGTTTTGCCATTGAAATATTAATCCAGGCCTTCAAAAACATGCGAATGAAAAATCCGAGACCTTCAGTTTGCCCACCCCTGACATAGACACCAAGTTTCTTTTTTGCCAGCTTGATTAATTCTTCCTGCTGAACCAGCCACAGGAACATTTCACACAGGAGTAAGAGAACAGGCCCACAGCTATTGTCGAACAAGTATTATATTTAATATCACGATTCACAAAGAACAAAACACCTGTTGCAAAGGACAACTTTTCTGTGAACTAGTTCCTCATCATCCTACTCAAAATCTAGAGTCATTTTTGCAATGACTGCCGAAAAAGCATAAATAGATTGCCGATTCATATTTTGACAGAGATATGGCAAAATAAGTAGTTTACTTGCATTCAAACCGTTGCCTTGGGACTTTTTCATCACTGCAGAAGAAGTGAGACAAGATCAATTTGAGATTTAATACAAAATGCATGACAAATGTTGACAATTAGCACAGACGACCACTGGATCAAAAATTGTAATCAATTCTGAATGTCAAATTATTGCATAAAAATGTGTGAAATATGGAGATTTTCTTTTCCTCTTAATTTAGCAGTTACTGTTGCACAATCTACAGGTGTACTGTGTGAACTCAACAACATGTGGGATCAATCATCATCACTAAAGACGGAAAACAACTTACCAGACAGGGGTCACCTTCTTAATTACTATTTTTTACATTCTGGCCATTTGTAAATACTAATTTGTAATGTATAAAGTAATCCATTACTGCTCAATGCTGCCCACCTGTCAGTGACATAGCCACCTAAGCCCCATGCATAAATACAAGATCTAACGTCAACCCTGAACAGGCATTATAGACATTAGACCTAGTTTTCACATCAAAGAATAAAGCATAGATTGTTATTTTTTGCAGACTTTAGACAAAAGGCTGGACATGAAAGCAGCCAGGTTCTTCTTCTGCACATTTATACACAAACTGCCAACATGCTGCAGCTCTAACAATCTGAATACTACATCTTCAGGCATCCTACTTCCTAACAAATTAGTGCATTAGAGCTTAAAGAGCTGAGGGATGAAATCTGGCCTCAAGGCTTTTCAAAACAATTTGGAAAAATGGCATTTTAACCTTTAAGATTTTCAAGTGATGGTGCAAGATTACATTTTAGTGCCATAAAGCGTATTAACAAACTAGAATAACAGGTGTAAATCAAAGAGGAAAAGTTGTGTGTTTTTGTCACATATAGATTTTTTAACATTAACATTCAGGACAGCTCTTCTTGTTTACCACTGGTTACGGAGCATTTTCTTTTTTCAGCACACCAACACTGTATAAAAATGATCATCCTGTCCTGACTGCTCTCTATTTGAGGTGCAAATATTTTGTGTTCTAAATGGACGACATCCTCATGACTGCTCTGACCCCAAAAAGTCTTCCATGAAAGTAAGGCCATTGAGGCACCTGAGGAGATGTTTAAGCTAGTATGACTCATATTAGCTAATTTACAGTATAAATAGATAAATATTAGATTACATTGAAATTCAAAGTCATATTTGAAGTGAAGAAGTTCCTTGTTAAATTACCAATTTACATTGTAAATATACAGTAATATTATGAAGTTGCTTGAAAAACTAGGCTGGCAATATCTGCAGCACTTGGCTTCAGCCCTTCTTTGCACCTGCAACCCTTTTTTTCTAGCTGTTCTTTGCTGTTTATTTTATCGTACACACTTTCCACATACACACATTAAAAATATATATATACCATTGACAACATGCATTTTTGATTTATTCATTCGCTCATTTAATTTTGATGGCTTTTTCCGCTTTGCGGGTCACGGGAGTTGCTGGAGCTGATCCCAGCTTGCTTTGGGGCGAGAGGCAGGGTACACCCCGAATGCATCAAATAAATATCAGACCAATTGTGGCGCAGCATGTCAGTTATTTATTTCTGCATGTTCTTACAAACAAGCTTAGAACGATATTCAAGTATTAAAAGATTTTCTCTCCCACATCTTTTTAATACAGATCTTGAAAGCAACCTGGTGCAAACATGCTGCATACAATGATCAATGTAAACATTACCATATGGACCAGTGTGTTCTTATTATTGGTGTCTCAAACCTGCTATTTGCAAATGACTTATTTTTAAAATGCACAGGCGAGAATACAAAGTAAAAATAAAAAGACATTTCCTTTATAATATTAAGAGAGTATATACTACGATTCAGCTACTGACAGGCCATCGTCCCTTTTGCTGCATTTGCCCCAGTGACATTGATAAATTAAAAATGCAAATGAAATGCTGACATTTAATATCTGTTATTTCCTTAATTTACATACTGCATCCATTAACGCTAGCTGAGTGTGAGGTGTGGGGGGTGACCTATGACTGCTGAAACCTTCGTTTGAGGATCAGGTCGTCGTTTCGGAGCTTTCGGGCATAGTAGCGGCGCACATGGGGCCTGAACGCAACACGATTAACCCAGTCCAGCCAGGGACCGCCGCCCCCTCTACCATATAAGGTAATTAGAGGAGAAAAACCGGAAGACTCTCCATGGAAACTCACTCACAAAGGGGAGGGGCAAAAAACAATGGCCGAGTGAAGGATGAGCTGATTGGCAGGTCACTGTAGCTTTACCACAACATAAAGAATAAATAGAATATATCGGTTCCAAACGACGTATTTCATACAGGAAACTAATCATCAGTGTTAAATCCGTTTGCTCTGTCAAATCACGCTTTTTAAAATATTTAACCCGCGTGATAAATCGTATTTTACACACCGGATCTGTGATTGCTAATTAGGTGCCTCGAGTCAGCACCTGCGCACTGAACCATAAGGGTTTAAATACAGTCTAATTGTGGCATTTCAGTTTTCCTGTTTTATTTGATAGCATATATTTAGCAGATTATTTTATTACATGATTGCTACTAAACTCTTCTTAAGTTCTACGGACAAGAGGGTGAAACTTGTTTTTTCAAGACATGTAACACATGGGGGGGGGAAAAAAACAAATAAGGGTAAATAAACAGTACCTGGATATCAATGATCCTCTTTGTTCTTGAGAGCGTGTGACGCGCAGTAGTCCCGGTTTCAAATGAATGTTGAAAGCAACTTGGCTGCCGCACGGATCGCCTTCTACCTCAGTTACAAACCACTAAATCTCAGATGTCAGCTTGCTCTGAGCGCCTCCTCGGTTTAGCGGCTTGTGTGAAACCAAACTATGGGACTGAGCTAAAACTTAGTTCTTATGCAGAAAGCGACAAACGTTAAATTACATTAATGACTTCATGCGGCGTTGTGCTGGATTGTCTCATCCACGACAGCGCTGGATGCTGTTTGCGGTCACAGCGTGCGTGTGTCTCCGCCCCACTGCCACTCGCACGGCGCTGGAGGATTGATTCTTCTAAGATGTATCCAGAATTACTGACTGAAACATTTGCACCTATTATTTCTTACAATTCTCATTTATAATCAGCGATTCTAATACATGTTTGTGTATAAAGAGTATTGCATTAACTGGACAATTAAATGCCTCCATAAACCGGTCAGTCAGTTATTCCTGCTTTGTTTTAGTTTATTTGTATCTTATTTAATCGCCTGTTCCCTCTTGTATTTCTGCAGATTCGATCTAATCTGGTTTTACTGTGACATCGTCAAGCCACAAGCACAAAGAAAACAACAAATGACGTTTTTCAAAGTAAGTCGGCACAGACGCCACATTAATTAAAATTGTAACAGTAATTGTATTAATATCAACATTCATCATTGGTTTGCACTTACATCACAAAATAATGTTGTCTCGCTGATTAAATGTGCTGTAGTAGTACAGCATTAAATTGCGTATTTAAAGACAATGCAGTAAAGGTGCAACTTCGAATTTGAAGGTGTTTAAAAGAACTGGTCCGTGTACAAAAACACATATGCAAACGAAAAACTGTGTTTAAAAATTGCGTCTGGTTTCAAGTACTTTTTTATGTAATTTAAAACGGAAATTTGTAGAGCACATGATTACGTTTATTTCGAAATTAAAAATAAATGTCCAACCGGAAATTAGTAGTGCGCGTTGTTGCAAGTGCACTCGTTTTCCTCATTTAGAGTGCCGGGGTGGGCGGTGGCTATGAAAGCTCCCAGACAATAAACGTGTAAACCAGAGAGGAAGGTCTAGGAGACGACTGGGCGTTCAAATCGAGTTCGCAAGATTTGAACTCTTCCTTCCGGTTTAAAAAGCGAGGGTGAGCCACATGACGGTCCGCCGACGTTCACAGCGCAGTCGGAAGCGTTTAGCGTCATCCGCGGTCTGGTCTGTCGCGCATAACGAAGGTAACTAGTTCGTCTCTTTACTGACTCGGATGATGCCATTGAGTTATGCTCAGACTAGTTTTCTGGTAGCGGTAGAACTAGCTAAATGTAGTTATAGTTAACAGTTTGCTCTGCTCGGAAAGGCTTGTTTCCGGTCACATTAATAATGTACTAAGCGTGCTGCTTTTCTGTTCACCGATTAAATGTGGTAGTATTCGACAATCAAACGTTATGCCATTATTTCTAATTGTATTATAGGTTGTTTATGGCCGCTGGCTTGATGGTAGATGATTAAAGCACCCTAGCCATCAGATAATGGGTACAACAGTATCCTCTGGTATCCATATAGTGTTGCGTAAAAAACCCTTTTGTCTTCCTAAGTCACGATATTGAATGTCAACAGATGATAGCTGCAGTCATCATGTTATTAAAAACTCATCTATGTTCCTGTACGCAGCACTAAATGTTTCTTTTTTTTTTTTTTTATCTGTTTTAGACATGACATATACTATTGGATAAATACTTCTCCAGTCCTCACAATACATCCATGTGTATTATTTTCTTCAAATTTGACCCCCGGCCGGCATCCAAAAATGCATACAGGTAAGTCATCACAAACACCTTTTGCATTCTAATACATTAACATTGGTGTATATTTAAAAACTTTAATGAAACTTTCACAAAAAACACAAGACACAATGCAACTGACTTGCACACTGATGCTAACTGGATGAGCGAGATGATTGGCATGCCGTGTAGAATCTCGCTTAGTTGCTGGTCTTTTTGTTTTCCGAAAGCAGATCTAATTCATTTTCTTAGGCTAGAAAATGCATATTTTATCAAAGTAATGGAAAAGTCAGGATTTATGCATACCACAAAACCCCAGATATAACTGGAAATCCACAATATATGAATACATATGTTCTGCAAGAGAATCTACAGAACATAAACTGCGATACAGCGAGGCACGACTGTACTGTACACTTGACTACAGTTAACTGCTATATTTCCATTTTTGTAAGCAGGTCTTGAATTTATAATGAGAGTTTACATTAGCTCCTCTTTAACTCCAGTTTGTCTCGTGTCCAAATGAGTACAGATCCCACTCATTCAACAACAAACGCGCACTTAAAACCGTATCAGAGCAATGGAAAGGGTTGCTTGTCCAATTTTATTATCTGTAATGTTTTATCTACCCGTCTGTCTTTTGAATGTGGAACTGAGAACATGTGATTTTGAGGTTTCGGGTCAATAGGGTATCATTTTAATGGCTAAAGAAAATACATCCCATCTTGGGTTGAAATGTACAGTTTTAAAAACCAGAATGAATTTTTGCTCTCCTCTATATCCACCTAGCCAACAGCGAAGGCTAACGTCTTTCAGTAGGCAGCGCAGAGCAGTGCATTCTGAGCAGTCAGTGTAAGTTACATGGTGATGCGTGTCCAGCTTACCATAATGCCCCTAAGCTTAGAGTCAGCTCTCTACCTGGCCAAAGTCTGTCTCTGCCCTTCCCTGTGGGAGTCTGACCCCCACCTAAGGAGATCATAGTGGCATGAGCACGGAAGCAGACCTGAACCTGGGGTAAGGTCAAATCCACCGTCCTAATTTGTTACAGCACTGCTACATATAGGTCTGCTATTTGTGGACGTAGTCTCTTTTTCTGCAGTGATGTTAAATCAGAAGAAACATGTTGTAATTCTTGGCCTTCATTGGGTTGAAGGTAAAATTAAAAGTTTCGTTTATTCAATTTATAACATTCCCACAGAACGAAGCTGAACGCAGCTGCAAACTAATGGCTGCTCTTGCATTAGATACAGAACATGCTGTAGTTTCTGGTTCTTGGTGATATCATGGTTTGCTGACTGCAGTTCTAAACTGATTTTAATAATTTATTTAAATTGGTCATCTGCTTGTTTGTTCTCGTTGTGTTGTAGTTGTAGTTTTGACATTAGGACAGATATCGAATTGGAAATGTTCGTGTTGTGAAGACAAACAATGATAGCTTTGTAAAGTCAGGTGTAGATTTCTCTCAGATGATGATAAATAGTTCTCATTTGAAATTGTTTGAGGCCCTACATTGAGTTTTACCTGTTGAGTAACTAGAAGAAAGTGATCTTATGACTCAGTGACAGTCTTAGAGAATGTGAATGAATGAATATGCTTATGATGTATTATATTTATGGAGTTGTACAGCAGAGGGCTGACTTCTTCGCTTTGTCTGTATCGGCTGTAAAAAAAAAAAATACATCTAGACTTATTTAGGGTTTTTACTTGGGTCGTATTTTCTTTTCTTTTGACCCCATTGAATCAAAACTTCTGTTTCAGTTACTTTCTGTCTTCCTCAAGGAAGACCAGGTCCTTTTCTACTGGGGTCTAGCTTTTTTGTTACCTTTTATGTCGCATTCCTTTTCACCCTCCCATCTTTGGTCAGACCACAGAAAGACCTCCTACTAGAAGCCTCAATGTTTTATGCGTTTACCATCCCTCTCAATCAGTTGGTGACATCCCATACTCAAAGGCTCCTGGACTCACCTTCATGATGTTGAGGAGCGACTCTGGTTGTTCCACAGCATCTGTAACGGTGTGTCCAGAAGTCACACGCAACCATTCTGAGGTTCTGTCTACCAGCTCATTAACTTCTAGAGGGGGGAAACGTGTATTCACGATGATGAACGAGTCGCCGATGAGGGATGTATCAGAGGCCAGCGACGGCGACACCTCATTGGTTCGCGTAAAGAACAAATGATGAAGGCCTTTTGGATTAAAAACTCTTCCTCCCTCCCCAGGCTAATTTTGGCTGCAAACAGGGATGAGTTCTACCACAGGCCGGCCAAAGCTGCAGACTTCTGGGGGGCCAACAGCGAGATCCTCAGCGGTGAGTGAGTGCAGCTCACCATTTCAGGACCCCACAAACGGATATTTTGAGAAATGGAAGAGCAAACATTTACTTTCTTTTGTTATGGTGCAAAGAATTGGTGGATAATAAAGTGGAAAGGGAGCTGAGAATTGAAAAGGTAATCGTGCAAACTAAGGCAAGGACTACATTTAAGTGATCCAGTAAGTGATGTGTTTTAAGATATGAGCTGGACTTTGGAATGACTCTGTTCTGGGACTTTGAAAATGCAGCAGATGTTTTCTCTTATTTAGAACTAAACAGCTTTCGGCTAATCAAGGAAACGTCTGTCTTCCTCACCACGCAATCCAACTCTCCTCCACTCTGTCATAAGCCATCGCCACCCACAGTAAACTATATTTAATTGGCTGATGTCAAACGCATTAAAGCTGAGGAAATCAATCGTCCCTTTTTTCTTGCAGAACAAGGAAACACAGAGATAGCCTGGTTGTGCATCCCTCTCCTTCTCCCCTCACTAATAGAGGGGTCAGGACTCCGGGAGTAGGCCCTTAATTCATGGCTGCTTTTATGTGTTGTGACAGAAATAAATGGCCGTGCCTTATCTGTAGGACTGGGGTTGCTGAGGCAGGACCTTAAGGTGACATAGCATGACAAAGGGAGGTAAGCTACAGCTCCCACAGGGATCAGGCTGGCTTCCCACCCAACTCCCTGGGGAGTAAGATGGTTTGCTTCTCTTGGTCCCTCAGTGTAAGTGGGCATGGCGTTGTTGATGACCAGGCAGTGCGGCAATCTTCCAGAGCCCAGTGCTTTCCATGAAAAGAAGAGAAATGTGGAAGGAAAACAGCAGATTTACTGATGAGTTCAGTTTTGCAAAAGCTGCACATGAGAGAATCCCAAAGTAAAAATATAGGAAGAGATGTACTCCTTATATACTTGCTCTGTTTCACTGTATTTTTGTGTTCTTGACAATCAGGACATTATTTACGGTTTAACACATTGTACTTCTTTGCACGTTCAACTGACCTTTATCTTAATACACCAGCAACCTGCTATAATTAGTCCGTTAGAAGAACCATTTTCGGTCGTCAGTATAAAATTACTTGGTCTTCTGCAGCTTCAACGTTCTCCAGTGTGGAACGCAGGCCGTATGTAAACCATTGAGGAGACAACATAACTGAATTGTATATTTTATGAGCGCTGTTTAAAAATATGAGTTGTGATGAGTTATTTTAGTCAGTATAATGACTTGGCTGTTAAATAAACATAATATCCCTTAATTTGAGTTAGGCCTGGACCTGGAATGTGGCAAAGAAGGAGGATCATGGTTGGGGATCAACAAGTGGGGCAAGCTAGCTGGAATCACCAACTACATGGAGGGACAACCTAACCCTGAGCTACAAGGAAGAGGTGAGTCAGACATGAAAGACACCAAACCGAGATCTCAAGTCTCCAAAATCCTGACGTATATTGTACAGCGTTGCCTTTTTTTTAATTAAATGTAATTTTTTTTGCCATTGTTCAGGGTCCCTTGTGTCTAACTATCTCATAGACAAGGACCAGGACAGCTACTCTTACCTGAAGAAGGCGTCAGCAGAAGGCCTCCTGTACAACGGCTTCAACCTCATCACAGCAGAGTTCAGGTAAGTGGAAAGTGTGAGGTTGGAGCTCAGTCACACGTCTCCGGTAGGAGCCACACTCGCAATGCGATGCACGTCAAAAGGTTTACTTACTCTAAACAGATGGAATACATTTATACAAAATTAGATTATTATTTTTTTGGAGCATGTTTAGGATGGGATGCAACTCCTGTTCTTCTCAGTTCTGGCCTGACCTCACTGAAACTGGAAAGGCAGCATCTTCTATGCTGCTGAGCTAATCAAGCAGAACTGAACAGAAATCTCAGGTGCCGCAAAAGAGCCGAAAGTCAAACTCTAAAGGAACACCTGGCAATGTTTCAGAGTTCCAGACAAAGAATGTCTAGATGGCATTAAAAATAATGAGGATTTTTCTTTTCCGCCTTGTCTGCTCTGCCACTCCGACTGGTTTGAAATTTGTGATGCGTTCAAGGGAGAAAAATCAATGTGGGGTGAGTACCTACAAAGATGGCTGCGAGGTTGGAGTATCAGCTTGAGCACACACACGCACACACACACACAGAGCCCTATGAGCTATATCCCTCCTGGGAAAGCAAAAAAATCCAGGTTTCCACAGTGGAGTTTAATGTCATGATCAGTGTCTCCTGGTAAAATGGCCTCGAGCAGGATGTCGACGCGAAACCTATTTTCTTTTTCACCCCTTCCCCCACAATTTTAGGTTAGGAAGTAGCAGTAAGGGCTCTTTGATTGGCAGGACCATCAAACCATGCGAGTGTCCCGCTCAAAAACCAGGAGCTGCGGTTTTTCTTGTGCTACCTCGCCGCTATTCTTCTGTAATGATACTTCTGAAAGTGCCATGCTTGTGACCCGGCAGTAAAGGGAGTAACCCCGTGTTTTAGTGCCATGACTGAGGCTTATCGAGCCGCGTCCACTGCAGAAAGAGATGCCGTCCCCCGACAGAAATAATCCTAGTTTTTCTGAAATGTCACGATGACCAACCTGTTTGTTTTTCACTGTAGTGTCGTTGGTAGCCCTGAAGAAATTAGGCATTTGGTTCCTTTCCAAATCATAACTTAAGTCGTTTTCACACCGAAACCAAGTGGACTCTGTTCGATTGGGGAGCTGAAAGTCGCAGCATTGTTGCATTTAGCACTTGTTTCGGTTCTGCTTTTACATTGTTTTCTCTAGAGCGGACCGGACTTTCTGAGCAGCGTCACGTGGGTGAAAGGGCCGCTCATCGATTGGACAAAGTAGGAGGGGAAATCCCTCCCTGTCCCGTGTTTGTTTTGGTTTGGCGTGTACGCTGTACTTCCTCTACACTGCGTATAGCGTTACTACGTACATTCGGAACTGTCTGTGGTCTGGTGAGCTTTCACACAGCATACGAACCGAACCAGGGTTCTCTTGCAAGCGAACCGAGACTCACGTTTTCAGGCGGACCAGAGTTCTCATGTTTGATCCACACCAGAGCTTGGATGAGCTTTCACGCCTGCCCAAACGAAGCGGTCTATCCGAGGACACGAATTCTGGTCCGTCTAAATGGGACGAAACAGCGCTGGTGTGGAAGCGACTCTAATCTGATGGACAGAGGGATGCTCTAAATTACATCCAAGACATGATTACCATGTGGTGACTGTGGGGGATGACAAGCACACGCCACTTTGAGCACTCCACTCATTTTAAGTGTGTGTGATTGCCTTCGTTGAGATTCATATAAGAGAAATGGTGCACTTAGTAAACAAACCATAAGGCTGGGATTTATGGTTTTCTTTTGTTCGTTTGTTAGACTAATATTGCCTTGATGAATAATCTATAATCGCGCTGGGTTGGTTCTTCACATGAAAGCTGTGGTCAAGTGCATTAATCAAAAAAATCCTGCTTTGCCAACCCTTACTGGGGCTGCTGTCATTTATATTTAAAGTTTAATCTAAGATATTCTCTGTGATTTTTCAAGGCTCCACATCCAACATTTCATCTGACTCTTCTATAGCTTCAGTTTTTGATCCCACTTTGTCACTCATTTTAAAGCTAATGCCCAGAGATTATCCATTTTAATGAATATTTTCTCTGATGTTTGCCTGCAGAGAAATGCCTGGCTTAGTATTTCGGTCAAACAGTGTGGCTGCTTAGAAAAAGACAATGGAAATGGTTCAATCTTGAGGCCACAAACTGTTTTAGAATTCTTGACAGAAACTCATTTAAACTAGAGAAGAGAAGTTCCAGGGGGGCTTGAACCTTTTAAAGAGGACCAGCCATGAGTATTTGGGTTAATAACATTGTGTTGAAATTAGAATGTTATTAGCACTATATACTAAAAAAAGAATAACTTGCATTGTTCATTGAATAAACCCATATGTCCAAAAAACATTTTGCAAAAATCCAAAACATGTTGATTTTGCCTGCATGATTGTTGGCAATAGGAGATCTCAATTACACAATTTTTCTGCATTGACTTTTTCTTGAGACTCAGCTGATTTTGATATAGAAACTTTTCTGGGTCTCGTAACTTAACCGTTTGTTACTCATGATATTCACAACATTTATCGTATGGATCAAGCCAGTGCTGACAGCGCGTCGAATGAGGAGCTTCCTCCAACCAGAAGAATCTCATCATTTGACCAGCGTGGTTGTCTGGACCAAATTCTAGAGTGGTCCATCCCGTGTGTTTGGGAGGACTCTGACTAACCAAACATTTCCATCATTCGAGCCGCGATGCTAATGTGGATAACAGAGATTGCAATCATTAAATGCACGGTGTGTTCCTGCCCCTCCCATGCACTTAATGCCTGGATACAAGTCTACAAAGCTTATCCAAGCTCATCGCTAGACCAACTACACCTCAGCTGCTGGTGGGGACCCAGCTCTGCAGCCTCAGCGAAGAGGATTCTTCATTTGAATGTCTCCCCACCAGCATACTGATTACTTCACCACCTGACATCTGGAAAAAGCCTGTGTTCAGCTGTTCCTTCTCTGTCCAGTGCCTTGACCTCCTGCTGTTACCTGATCTCATCCTCAATCGAACCACAGCACACCCGGTGGGACTTTCAAAATCATATCCAGTGTCAAATAGCAGAAATAAAGCTGTTTGTAAATCCTCCATCTGCTGTCACTGTCCTTAATTAGAGGACAGTCACAGGCAGAGTTTCAGGTGTGGTTCCGTTCAGGTCGAGGCACTATAGGCGTCGCGTCGTCCCATAGCAGAGCTGACCTCAGGGCAAGGCTTCGCACTTTCTTTCTTTCCCTCTTGTTGACAAGGTACAGTTCTGTCAACATGTTCACTGTAACCGTAGGAACACAGAAAGCAGTTATTTATCCAGACTCCTCGTTTGTGTTGCAAGCTGGAAACAATATTAGGGAGGCATCCGTCGTCGGAGAGATGGTGTACTGTCAGCCTGTGTCTCTGAGGAGTCTGTGGCGGATGCTCTGACACACATTGTTCTCCTGTCAAACGTACTGCCCCAGGAAACCTACACAAGTCGGAGGAGCCCTTGGGCAAACTGCGAGGGACGGCCCGTACACGGCACGTTTATTACCAACAACTTGTAGGGAGTCGGCGCAAATGTGTCGATGTCCTATTATTACCTCACTCTGTTATTTTGCTAATGTTAAGAAGAAATTGTTGCATTCCTGAGGAAAGCATGGAACGACTGATGATGATCTAACTGATAATAAACTGACATTGTATGAAGGGCAGTGATTTTGATTAGTCCAGCCACCACCTACATGTTGAAATGCTGATTGCAAGCATATGTTGTGTCGCAGCCGCATTATTACATCATCTGTTTACATTTGGCTGAGGAAACGAGGAGAATCTCATCTTGATGAGCAAATAAAATATGGCAAAATAGTCATTTGTATTCAGTGCTGCCTATTTGTTGTGCTTAATCAATTGTTGCAAGTGAATATCGCGGTTGGATTTTTGAACACAAGCGCCCACGTTACAGCTGAAATTCATGTTCTCTTTGTATCAATCGTGGAATTATTCTAATAGTTATCAGTTAGTTTATTTAGGATTAACTCAACTCCGTTCTAAACACCGGATATAAAATGACTATTGATAGGTTTGAAGAATGTTGTAGAGCAAAGGCTGATTTGAATTTGAAGTATCCAGTAAAGTCTGTGAAGCTACAAACCCAGAGATGTATATTCTGAACCTTCCTTTTTCTTTTTCCTGGGAAGCTTTCCGAAGTTTGATGTTGAATCAGTGTTGCATCACATTTCAGACAGACTGATGCCACTGGTTTGGCTGTCATGGAATTGACATAAAAAAAAATCATTCTGCTGTTGGTTCAAAGGATTTGGTCATTAGTTATTTGCTCTCCTGTACCACCACCGTCACCGGTACCCTTGATGTCAGACAGGTTTTTAGACTGAATAGACTCCCTCTAACTGAAGACATTGCAAGACCTAACACTAAAACTGAATGTTTTTGTGATAGTCAAAGGGGTTTACAGGACAATTATTTATTTGTAGACTGTAATTGAACCACGTTGCCCCTTTTAGGATAGATTTAAATGCTGCTAACTATGCTGTTGAGCATTTTCTCATACGATTTGAAACGATATCCTTGATTTGTATTTCCCGGACTGAAGAGAAACTGTTGTTCTCTGCACTGTTGTTCTCTTTCGCCCTGAGCACCCATTTCACCTGGCTCCCCTGCACTTGAATTTACTTCCACACGACTGACACATTATGACTCTTGACACAATCTTGATAATTAGATTAAAGCATTGTTGATGATTGCTGAAAGCAATCTCTAATTTCCCCTCTTACTGTGTCCCGTGTAGAGCCAAACAAGACATTATGTGTTACTATGGAAACAGAGGCAGTCCCGAGCCCATCCATCTCAAACCAGGTCTGTGTTTTTAATATGGTTGCTGTAGAAACCGGTAGTTTTGCTTCTCTTGGCCTATGGCCCATTCATGTTGTCTAGTTACTGCACGAGGGCACTGATCTATTTTAATATTATGTGGTTGCCTGTATTTCTTGTGTTCTCAGGAATCTATGGCTTGAGTAATTCATTTCTGGATACTCCATGGAAGAAACTGCTGCAAGGCAAGCAGCACTTCACTGACATCGTCAATGACCAGTCCCTATCCAGAGATGGGCTGGTCCAAGAGCTGCTCAACATCCTGTCGAATGAAGAACTGTGAGTGCTGAACTCCCACTGAAACGCTGCTGTTTTATCATGATATTCTAACAGTGACATTTCATCTTGAATTCAGTCCATGAATAATGTTAGGATAATTACATTTTTGTACATTTTAATGCTTTATGTTCAGTTTAAAACAGTTTGATGAGTTGAATATGCATGAACTGGGCCCGCCCACTACAGTGGAACCTTGGTCGTCGAACATAATTCGTTCTGTAATACTGTTAAAAAACCGTAACTACATTTCCCATAATAAATAATGGAAACTAGATGAATCCGTTCCTACGCACCAGATGAACGTCCATTTCCATGCCTACAGTTATATTAATATGTAACTACGTGTATCTAAACTACAGGTAACACGTAAATGGTACGAAAAACAAAAGATAGGATTCTGTTAAATTAACTTTTATCATTTGCATACCGTTCTGTCTGCAGTGTCGGGAGGGATGTGGAAGGGCAGGTGGAAGGGAGAGAAGTATTATTATTACTGCTGCCTTTCTTTGGATCCGCGACCAAGACCTAAAGAGAACAAAGCGAAAAAACACGAACAGGAAGTGAACGATCTGCACAGTCTTTCTCCTGGCAGGTCGACTCAAACTGAACCTACTCGGGTTAGACTCCGCCTTTGTTCGCGTGTTTTCGGTTCGCCTCGGCTCCACTTGTGTGTTTGAACTCCGAAAATCTGTTTGACTTCTGAGGCCTTTAAAACTCCATGTTTTGGGTCGAAAACCGAGTCGTTCAAGAACCGAGATTTCACAGTATATTGATTCTGTATCGGTATACTGTAAATTCCTTTATTTTTATCCCTCTGTAGTTGCATTTCCATTGTTTTGTCAAGTGAGGGAACTAAGCGACTTTCTGTTGAACTTGAAAGCATTATGTGGCTGATTTGACAGAATGTCTTTCTAATATTGTTTTTCATTTTGTGTTTAATAGGAACATCCCTGATCCTCTTCTGGAGACCCAAGGTGAAGGTTACCCCAAGGACGTGGTCCAGGCTTTATCGGCGGTGTGTGTTCGCTCCCCCGCCTACGGCACGAGGTCAGTGTCGTCCACCCACACCAAACCTCTCTGCTGGGTTTGCTTTTTATTTTCCCAGCCTTAGGCGAGTGACCGGTTGTGCTGGTTTTCAGGAACAGAATTGCGTCAGTGTAATGAATCCTCTATTGCAAGGGGATCATCTGCATGTGATGCCACAGTGGCTTAGTGAACACAGACGCTGGAGCAGAAGGCTCAGACGTCAACCTTTGACTGACCAATCAGTGTTATTTAGAAACACAACAGCTCATTCTTCACTGTTTGCATAGTGCGTCAAATGTAACATAATAAATTGTTTGCTTTCTTGTGTCCCCGCCCATTTAGGACCAATACAATTATCCTGATCGACGCAGAGAGTAATGTGACCTTCACAGAGCACACCATGCTTGACTTTGACACAAGCAAGTGGAAAACCAGTTCTTTCCAGTTCATGCTGCAGGTGTGAAGACGTGATTGAGGAAACCAGCTCAGTGCCTTTCTGCATCGCCCCCCGTTGCGCTCTCTACCAGCTGCACCTCGCTGGAACAGCTGTTTGACATGAAGAATCATTCTGACCTTTTTCTAAAGCTATTTAACACAGGCGGCACGTCACGCGACTATTTCTTATCGATGACTGAAATCAAATGCATTTTCTATTTTAAACGTTTTCCAAAGAATCCTCTACAAACATGAACCTTTTGTAGAAGAATATATTTCAAATGTACCTCCATAAGTTGTTCCTGTTGATGTTGGATACGTCCCAATTTAAAACCATTGTTTAAAGTGAAAGTATGTTTCAAGCAAAAATACCCAGACAGACGTTTGAAATATTATCATTTAGCTGCAGCAATTACAAAAATATATTTTATTGTAAGTGTCCTGCAAATTATTTCTGCCACAACAGTACAGTACTCCCCGTGCTGTTTATAGCGGATCTGTCCATCTCAATGAACACGTTGCTGCATCTCGGACTGCTTGATAATAAATACAGTTTATCCAGACACTGGTGTGATTACCAATCACGGACAGGCGGCGTTGACACAAACGCAAAATGACGATCCTCACTTTTTTTTTCCAACTTTCAAATGAGTTCTACCAAACTATATCCTGTTCTTTCCCCCTGTGTATTTTACTTGCACTTCCTAACCTCACCTAATTCCTAAAGGATGGGATGCAAACTCGACGTGAGAAATAATCCCCCCTTGGACATTTTTAATTCCGCTGTAATATTTAATGTACAATGGATTGCGGTTATGCCTAAATACCAGTCTGTTTCTTAGGAGAAATCAGGCTTGATATTGTCAATGTGCTGCTTCATCTGACATCTGAGCTAAATGTTATAAAGAATGATTTCTGCTATTTTCTGGAAATAAAACGTCGAGCTGCTGCGCTTGAACCCTGATCCTCAACTGTCGGTCAATAGTGACTCCAACTGGTGGTCAGAGATGACGCGTAATCCTGAGCCTCGCGTTGACTCGCCCTAAAACATCACAACAAAATGCGGCAGCTTCATTTATTAATCAAATCTTTGTTACAGACACAATGGTCCAATAAAAACACAACATTTACACAATAAACACAGTAGTCCTATAATAACATCAAGTACCGATGACACTGAACCGGATCAACGCGCTAATGTTTATGCGGAAACGTTTTGCGCGTAGACTGAATGCTGCCGTATGATTGGCTCAGAGACAAGTCATAAGCGGGCATTGTGATTGGCTCGCTGATCGATCAATCGAAAAAGCCGGTCTTGGAGGCGGGATTATTAGTCGCGTTGCCATTGTGGTTTTCCTCAAGATGGCGGGGTAGCAGTCGAGGCAGGATGACAGCGCGTCGAGGAGTAATCGCGTTAAAGTAGGTCGTTAGGCGGCCAGTAGGAGCCGGTCGCGTTACAACTATCGGTGAGTACGTTTGTAGTAAACAGCTAACGTGCTAGCTGACCATTTCTGCAGTCTGATGCTGCGTGTTAGCATGTTAGCACTAGCGCAACGCCACCAGGGGCCCTCTGTGTAGCCGAGCAGCTAAAACGACGCTTCAGGCTCGTTCAGTTTAGTTTGTGTTTGAAACGGTAGCTGTAGATTAGGCAAGCTAAGGGACCCGCACGTAGCATGCAGCTCCATAGCATTAGCGCAGGTAGCTAGAGGTTACAGATGTGGTTTAACGGCGCTCTCATTGGTCCGTTCCTGCAGGTACCCAGAAGGTTCCAGCGGAGGATGATCAGTGGCCAGATCCCACATTAAGCTGAATGCATTGTGATTTCCAATAATTGAGACAGTGATTCTGAAAGCTGTCTGCATTAATGAAAAGAACAATGTAGCCAGCTTAGCATTTTCACCTCTGGTACGTGGTCTATACAGGGATGTGCTTCTGCATGCATTCAGGGTTCAGATAAGAAGAAAGTCTTTAGGATACATTATCAGTCTGCGTACGCTGTAGGAGTAGAGGACATGGAGGTAGATGACGTACGACCCCCGCTCCCCCTGGAGCCGCCTGGTTATTTGGGCCCAGATGAGGGCAGAGCGCCTCCACCACCTCCCCTGCAAACGTCCAGTGACGCAGAGGTAATGGACGTTAGCTCTGGTGGTGATGGATCCACAGACACCCCAGAAGACGGGGAAGCACAGCCGCAGCACCCTCTCAGCGTGGGCTCGCTCACTTTCTGTAGCCGCCTCTCGGATGAGTCCGGCGCCAATCCGCCGTGCCCCAGAACGGCTCGCCATGCCCCCCCGGTCACCAAGTTCCTACCAGACCTCAAGCTGCTGAGAGACGTTAAGATCAGTGTCAGCTTCAGCGAAAGCAGCAGCAGCAGCAGCAGCAGCAGCAAAGACAGGAAGGTTTTGTACACGGGTGAAGGGCAGGGAGGCGGGAGGGATGTCGGCGCAGAGAGTCAGAATGGTGAGTTGCATGATTTGGCTAGTGAGCAGGAGGTTGCTGAGAGTAGCTCTGGAGCAGGCGGGGCGTCAGAGGAGGTGGATGTGGATCTGGAAAACAAGGTAGAGTTTGCTGTCCTGGATGAGCTGGACGACCTCTACGAAAACTTCCTGGATCACGATGGGGAGCACGGCGGCTTTAAGTCCGACGTCATAGTGCAGCAGGAGCAAGCGGACGACGAGGCCTTGCCTTTCTCCTATGAGGTACGTCTGCTCTTTGCTCTGCAGCTTCCTGCAAGCAGTCCAAGACGTGTCTGGTTTCTGTTGAGCCTCTTGTAACGTGCATTTCTATTTACGCTGCTTACGTCACTGAAGTTCAGTTCAGGCTGAGAGGAATGACTGCTGTAATGGTTCTCATAATATAATCAAACGATGACCCCCCCCAAAAAAAAATGTAAAAAAAAATAATGCCAGTAAGTGATGATATAAATTATTTACATCGGCAGTGAAACTAAAATTCTAACTACAAAATCTTTCTCCAGAATCTCAAGCTAAGTGAAATGATCATTATTGACTGATGTTTTTAGGTACTGATGACAGCGTTTTAATTTTTTCTTTTTTACTTTTTCCTTCACCCTAATTATTTCATATCTAGTTTAGTTATTCTGCAGGTTCAGATTATTCTGTGTTCATTTGCTGGAATCTGTCATTAGTCAGAAAGCGTTGTGAGGAAGAGGTGAAGACCACGGAGTGGTTGGTACATACTGAGCGATGCTGCGTCATAGCACAAGTCGTGCAGTTTTAATTTATAGTATCTGAATTGGATGTATTTTTTAAAGACGTGCCCGGTAACTAGCCGGGTCGATATCCAGTCTATTTCTAAACCTCTAACTTAAAAGCTCCCCGTTTTCTGGTCAAGACGCCTCTGAACAGACAGTAACTAAGTGTAGCTCATGCCAAACAGGATGCTGATGCTCTCATAGAGGGGAAGAAAATGTGTTCCGATCAAGCTCATGTTTATGCAAATATAATGCAGCGGGATGGTGGGTGATCTCTGGCCTTCAGAGCATCAGATATTATATCTGACTTAGATTCCAGAGAGAGAAGGTATCTACTGGCTGTAGAAATAATCAGCAGGGTAGCTTTTAGAGCCCTTTCGATCCTCTTTATTTATATTATGATGTTGACAAATACAGAAACTAAACAAGGACTAATAAAGTTTTGCTGTTTGAACACAGACACAGTCAGATCTTTAAAGGCAAACGGCTTCGCTAATAAATTGGGAAAACATGTTTTATTCATTTGATAGGTTTCGTTTGAGATCATTTGTATATTAGCAAGGATGAGTTGTTTAAATTGAAATGTTGTTGTTTTCCATTTCTTTCTTACTAAAATGGTAAGTGAAGTGCTGGAAGAGGTTAGTACACTTTTAATTTCTCCCCATCAAAGTGCTGGGTTTCCTTTTCATGCACAAATTGGCAAAAGTAACAAAAATCGACTCACAATTCTCATTTAATTTGTGGTTGGAATTGATATAAATACAGAATTACTTTGAATTTTGAAATTCTAATGATTTAATCTGATATTTTGTTTTAGACCTCTGTGGGGTTTTGATTGATTTCTTTCACTGATAGCGTTACTCATCTTCGGCAAACCCTTCAAAGCATTCTTTAGTGAGCCTTCCCTCTCTGCCGGCCTAAACCACTGACTTTTCCAGGAGGAGTTTGACAATGATGTCGATGCTCTGCTGGAGGAGGGCATGCCGGTCCCAAAAAAGATGCGTCCGTCAGAGGACAGTGATCATCAGTCAGACGGCGAAGAAGGCATTCAGCCCATGATGACCAAAATTAAGACTGTCCTCAAGAGTGAGTGGTGGACCTGAATATTCGGGGTTTGGTGTCTTAAGTTCTCACAAATGAATGCGATTTCATCCCGGAGGATGTAGAATGATGTCATATCCTGAAGAGTACATGCCGCGTAGATTTAAAATGAGTGTGTTTAATACCGGGTTACAAGTCATATTTAAAATACGGGGTCGGTCAGCGGCACTAAGGAGAACCTTTTTATGTTTGTATGAGCGATAATAAAGAGCGTTTCTTTGTAATAACACGCAGACGAGTTCCCTGTATAAAGTATGATGGTGACTGGCGGCTCCACTTGTGTTTGAACTGTCCCGTTTCCCAGGTCGGGGCCGTCCTCCGACTGAGCCTCTACCTGATGGATGGATCATGACATTCCATAACTCGGGCATTCCAGTCTACCTGCACAGAGAGACCAGGGTGGTCACCTGGTCCCGCCCCTATTTCCTCGGAACCGGCAGTATTAGGGTAAAGTTTAATTTGCAGTGCTTTTGGTGTTTGCATTTGTTCGGTGGACAGAGCTATGGTCCTTCCACTGGTTTTGCTGACTTGGTTGGTTGTTTCTCTTTTCTAGTCGTGGTCTGCTTTGGTCCAGCTGAAAGCCCAATTTCAGAATTAACACTGTTGTGTTTTATCCACCGTGGTCTCGTTTCTGAGGCGTTCCAGTTCAGCTTCTTCTGAATGATGGTTTGATGGTTGCCCCTGTTCATGAGGCCCATCACTCTGAGCCATTTAGGCATTTCTCTTTCTGTTCTCTAAAGAGTCAGAAGTGATGAGTAGAGTCCTTCCACCAGTAAGGGAAGGGTGGTTAGTTGTTTTTCTCTGTTTTTAACTCATGCTAGCAGAAGTTTACTTGACATTAAAATGACATGGGGTGTATTATTCTTCTCCTAATCTTACTTACTTCCTGAGTTTACAATGTGAAGGCTTTCAGATCTCTGAAGTTCGTTTGTCTTCTCTGTAGCATGGCTTCAAGACAAAGAAGACACGAGTGTGGGAAGGAGTGAAGTTTGTTTCACAATGGAAAACAGCTGTGTGTGTGTTTTTGGTTCTCTTGTTTGGTACAGAAACACGACCCACCTACCAGTAGCATCCCTTGCCTGCATTACAAGAACATGAAGGAACAGGAGGAGAAGGAGGAGAAGGAGGAGAAGGAGGAGAGGGAGGAGAAGGAGGAGAAGGAGCTGAATGGGGAGATGACCGTCAGGGCAGAGGAGTTTCCAGCCGATGCCAGTCAGGAGGCCCCCGATGCAGACGGAGCCGGCCAATCCGGGCCCGCGGCTGAGGAGCGGGATGAAATCCCTCCCTCCAGTCAGACGGGGGTGAAGGGAAGAGCGCCCCGGGCGTTTGACACGGCCCAAGGAGCCTTGGGACAAGTCAAGGCCAAGGTGGAGGTCTGCAAGGACGAGTCCATCGGTAAATCCACCAACCAGGACCCAAATGCCATCTGAGGTTTTGGATTTTTTTTTTTTATCAAGTGATGTAATTGAATAAACCCCTCCATGCAGAAATTGAAGACTTTCGCACGTACCTCGAGAAATGCTTTGACTTTGAACAAGTCACCGTCAAGAAGTTTCGCACCTGGGCTGAGCGGAGGCAGTTCAACAGAGACATGAAGAGGAAGCAGGCGGAGTCCGAGAGACCCATCCTCCCCGCCAACCAGAAGCTCATCACCCTGTCGGTCCAGGACGCACCCACCAAGAAAGGTATTCATTTTTCAGTATCGGTAACCCGTGGATCTCTTATTGCACTGCCGAAGTCCACAATCATCCATTAAGCCGTTTAAAAACCAGGAGGGCTTGACCCCGTAGCTTCGCTTCATTTTCACCCGTCAGAGAATGAATGCTGCGGTTTGTGAACTCTGCAAATGCCAGATTTATATCTTGAAAGCTGGAAAGGAGAAAGGAGAATTGAACTTGAATTGTACAATACGTGAAAGAGTCATTCTGTCTGAATAAATGTTTCTACCAGTAATCAAGTTCTAAAAGGTTATTGATTTCATCTTTCTATTTTAACAGAATTTGTCATCAACCCTAATGGGAAGTCTGAGGTGTGCATCCTGCATGAATATATGCAGCGTGTCCTCAAGGTTCGACCTGTTTACAACTTTTTTGAATGTGGTAAGTGTCTGGAGGTTTTTAGAGAGCTCACTGAAGAGCTCTGGGCTGGTTTAGTGAAACGGGACACGAGTGTATCAAATCAAACTGTGTCCACAGAGAACCCAAGTGAACCCTTCGGCGCGTCGGTCATTATCGATGGAGTAACTTACGGCACAGGAACCGCAAGCAGTAAAAAACTTGCCAAGAATAAAGCTGGTAATTTAATTACAGTACTTATTATTTTTGATTTGCATATGTCCTGACTTTTTCACGCTGGTCATCCGGATGAATACATATTTTATTGTGCTTATAATTTTGCGTTGGAGTGAATAATGTGTCAGAACTTCTTATCCAGAGCCAAACCGGCCATGATGATCTGCTCATTAATCTTTCGTCTAATGTTCAGCTCGAGCCACACTGGAGATCCTCATCCCTGACTTTGTGAAGCAGACCTCCGAGGAGAAGCCTGCTGAGGGAGACGAGCTGGAGGTCATTAGTTTTTACTACATCACACACACATTGTGTTCATAAAAGTGACTAGGAGGAAGCTGAAGTATTCTGAGCGTAGGACTTAGAAGCTGGGCAGATGTCTGACTTTGAAGTCGGTGTGCGTTTGGAGGCGGCGTAATGACGGTGATGCTGCCTGTGCTTTGATCCACAGTATTTTAATCACATCAGTATAGAAGACTCGAGGGTGTATGAGCTGACTAACAAAGCAGGACTACTTTCGCCATATCAGATTCTTCATGAGTGCCTTAAAAGGTAAGACGGAATGTATGATGGTCCCGATAACATTGGGGGGGGGGGTCCATAGTGATCTCTGAGGACGAGAGAAACAAATGAGGAGACTTTGTTCAAGAAAATTGATTTTTTTTTGGGGGGGGGGGGTTTACATTTATGTCAAAATAGCAAAGTAGCATATTTATTTTGCCTGATTGTAAATATTTGATCTTAGCTCAAACTATGCATGACCAATAGAATCACTTTATTTTATCTACACAAATAATCTGAATTAAACCTGACTCTCTCGCTATCACTATTTGTTTGTTGATGACATCATCTGGTTGGACGTCATGATGAACGGAGGGTAATATTAGCCTTTTGCTCCACCCACTGTTTATCTCTCAAGGCTTTTGATGAGGATCCCCCCCCCCCAACACGCTTTGTTGAATTTATTTGCTTGGAAAGACTGCTGATTACACAACGGTGTGATGCGTTTGTACCGCATGGCAGCCCTAAACGTTAGAACTTAGCTGTGTTCACACCTTCAGCAACTCTGGAATAATCTGGGATTAATTTACCCCCCTCATATAATCAGTTATTATATGATCATCTAAATAATATCCTTAAAGCTGCTGCTCTTTTTCTCAGGACTCACACTGTACCGTTTCATCCTCTCCATAGAAACCATGGAATGGGAGACACCAGCATTAAGTTTGAGGTGATCCCAGGGAAAAACCAGAAAAGCGAATATGTGATGACATGCGGGAAGCACACTGTGCGTGGTTGGTGTAAGTAAGACCGCGATTCTCATCTACCCACGTGGCGTGACTGGACCAGCTGGCGCGTGAAGCCGAGGAGTTGCTTTACTCGATTATCACAGTGCGGTGTATAAGTCGGCTAATAGTTCCACACACAAAAAAAAATTCAGCATTCTGCTTCGTATTTTTTGCCTCCAGGCAAGAACAAGAGGGTCGGCAAGCAGTTAGCATCTCAGAAGATCCTACAGATGCTTCATCCTCATGTAAAGAACTGGGGCTCTCTGCTGCGCATGTACGGGAGAGAGAGCAATAAGATGGTCAAAAAGGTAACAACTCTTCTACCGTCATGGGAAAGAATCTTTTATCTTTTGTACATGTTTCACTTTTTAAGTCTTGTCAAACTACAAGCAGCGGAATGTAACGTGCGTCTTTACAGCCTCATGAAGGTCGGCCATTTTCTTTTTAGCTTGACTTCCTCCCACATTAGAACAACGGGGCGGAAGCTGTAGAATGGCAACATCCTGGAAATGAAAATGCTTCTTCCTCGTGCCAGCAGGTCTCCGTGACTTTTAAAATAGCCGCTCTCTTCCAGGAAAACGCCGATAAGAGCGTGATTGAGCTCCAGCAGTTTGCCAAGAAGAACAAGCCCAACCTTCATATCTTGAACAAACTGCAAGAAGAAATGAGGAAACTCGCCGCCCAGAGGGTGAGAGTTGAAACAAATCATGCATTTTGACGGCTTTCAATATCGTGCCGTTAAAATGTCCGTCTCTCCCACACTGCTGACGATGCAGTAGGAGCCTGGTTTCTTTGTGTCTCGTGAAGTTAAAGGCTGGTTGACTGATTCAAACATCTTTTTTTTTTTTTTTTTAACACCAAGAACCGAAAAGAGTGTATTTGTTATTAGGGAGCTCACTGAAGGGAAGAGGAGTGTGGCTTTCCTCCAATCAAAGCCCGGCATTTCAAACAGGAGACCTGCGGGGTCTCCATTAGTCAGGAAAGAATGCACTTCTGTACTGCAGCAAAGCTCGAGGCTTAGAAGGCAGATGATTCTACTCGGCACTAAAACCCAAATCTATTTACTTTATTCTGTTTCTAGAACGCACTTCTCACCTTCTTGTTACTTTTATTGTATTCCTGCAACCAGGAGGAAACGAGGAAGAAACCCAAGATGACCATAATGGAGTCTGCCCAGCCGGGGAGCGAGCCCCTCTGCACTGTCGACGTCTAAGCCTCCGAAGCCCAGTCACTGTCAGCCGTCGAGCGCCGCCATCCATCACAGATCTAATGGCAATATACAGTAGTTCCCATTTCAGCAGACCGGTAGAACCGCTTCCTTCCTTTGCGTTCTAGGTTCAGCTGGTAGATGTAAGGGTAGGACTAAATGCACTAACACACCGTGGAGCAAATGTCATCTACCTCTTCAATGCATCCTCATTATAGCACTAGAAAAAAATGCATTGATGTTGACGTGACAACGTATGAACCACATCAGAATGAAAACGCATGATACTTTTGACTGCAAAGCAAAAACACAAAAGAGGAAACACTGCACACCTTGGGTTTGTATGAAAGTGTTGTTTTCAGCAGTTGTGAGTCACGGTGCCTGTTACTTTAGTTTGTGCTTCAAGTATTTGAAAGGGACTACTACTCTGTATTATTGGGTATTTTAATGGTTGGTGTTATGGATATCTTGGATGACAACTGCAATGTGTTTTTTTTTTTCTTCTCAGAATGGACAGTTGCTCGTTTGGTTTGCATGATTTTAAAACCACGCGTAGTGAAGTGATGGTTGTCGTGCACTCGTGTCCTGTCCGACGCTTTCGACCGATCACGCTGTTGGCTCAGGAGCCAACTCATTTGATATTTGGGAGTTTTGAGACTTTCTGCCTTTTCTCCTTTTTCATTTATTGGCAATAAGAAATTGACATCCTGCTGCACATGCCAATACTGCAGCGCGCCAAGCACAGAGTACTGTTGGGGATTGCTTTTAATTCTTGCTATAGCTTCTTATCCAGGTACTAACGCCGTGCACACAAACCAACCACGAGAGGCTTTCCAGTAGCTTCTCCGTTTAGGTGCCCTGACGAGATCGTGGTGGCTACGTGTTGCCTTGGAGTAAATTTCACAAAGGGCTCCGAGTATATAGATACGTTGGACCTACAACGCCCTTTGACAGGAAGTGGAAAGACTACGCCCCCCTCAGAGCATTTCTTTGTGAGGGTTTTTATTGATGTTAAACATGCCACAGCAGAGAGAATACGGATTTGTGTCGTGCGTTTGTCACCGGTGTTACAGTTGATCATGACCGAGTAGAACACACTATTCAAAGACAGCCTTGCAAAACGTAGCTGGAACACTGAGGAGAACGAACTAGGATCCGGTCCCTCAGCCCAACGAGCTGAAACCGTGTAAACCAAAGCTCACGTACAATCTTATGCATTTTATAGAAGAATGTTGCTGCACTCTGTGTAGTAGAAACATTAACACACATCAGCTCATTACAAATAGAAACTGCTGTGCTGCTTTGTCGAGTATCTGGCCTGCGACTCTTCTACACACCATCAGGAGGCATCAGCTGAACTACACGGCTGTAGCGTTTGCTTTAAGAATGTCATTTCCTGTGTTTGTCATCGTGTTCGTGTCAGTGTGGGGGAAAAAAATAAGCTTTTCCATGCGTTGCTGTCGGTTGAGCTGCACCGACGAAAGGTCTGAAATGTTCCTTTCAATGAAGAACTGCAACTTGAGCTCACGACTTCAGTGATATTTGTTATGCAAAATAAAAGAGTCTTGCCTAATAAGTTCCTTTTTTTTTTTTTTAGTCAAGACACTTAAATGAGTCTGGCTTTCTGTTCCGTAGCGTGTTACAAAGGCAACAGTTTGAGGAAACCAAATATTTGAATTGACCTTACATCAGAGACCACAACAGGACCGGATATGGATACATTTACAGAGCATTCCACGAACAAGGTTTCTTCCTAAAGCGAAGATCCCGTGTCTTCCCCGGCGCTGCCGTTCGCCTGATGGGATCTGTAGTCCACTCTCTCCAGCAGCAGCAGCATCTCTACATGCATGGTCTGGGGGAACAGATCCACAGCCATGGCTCGCACCGGACGGAACGGGGCCCCACGGACCCTGTTGGATGGAGCCCTGCACAGACTGAAAGAAGACATTCCATCGCCACGGTTACATTATAGGAACGGGCAACTTTCAAAATGATCGTTTGCTCCAAGGTTTTATTCTCTCGGCCAGTAGTAACGGCTTACTCGACGAAGTTGTTCATCGCTGCCTTGGCGTTGCACGAGACGTAAACCAGCCTCTTCAGATGCTCCGCCCTTCTGATGGCGAGTATCACCCTGGAATCTGTTGCATTCAGACGGCAACACTTAACGTGGCATGTTGAAAGGGGGGGAAGCGTCATTGGCTGCCGTTCACTCACGTAGCCCCGCCCTGGGAGGATCCACAATGGCTGTGATGCTGGGCGACACAACGGCGTTGAGAACGTTCGGGAACACGTCCTCGGCTTTCCCACAGTGAAACTCGGCGTTACTCAGACCTGAAAAGGAAAATCCTCGTGAATCAGTGTCGACCTTTCGTCGCAGCTTTCCTGCCCTTACCGTTGAGCTGAGCATTCACTTTGGCGTCCTCCACTGCCTCCCGGCACATCTCGATCCCAATCACCTTCTTCACCCTCTAGAGAAAAGACGGACTCGTGAGTGACCCTCCATTTCCTTCCCAGAATCCAGCGTATAAAAACGTCCGTACAAACAGCCATTTAAGACTCAGTACTGTAGTACTCCTCTTAAAAGCCTCCGTTACCTTAGCCAGAGAGATTCCGATGGTTCCGGTACCGCAGCACACATCCAGCACCGTGCTGTCCTGATCCAGCTGGGCCCATTCCCCCACAGCCGAGTACAGCAGCTCTGCGGCGCCTGTATTCACCTGGCAGGCGACACGCATGAGACGCTGCTCAACGTGAAACATTGTTCCTGAACGTCTCGGAGGGTAAACCCATCTCACCTGGAAGAAGGAGTGGGGGGATATTCTGAACGTGAGACCCAGGAGCTCCTCGTGAATGCAGCTCTCTCCAGAAACTAGCTCGCAGGGCAAGTCCTCCACGTTGGGAGATTTCCTGATCCAAAGCAAGCAATCATTTAGATTCGAGTCTGCTCCTCCTGTTCTGGTGCGGTGCGTCAACTCGTCTTCTCACCTTTGACCCTCTCTGACAAAGTAAAGAGAGGTTATGCCGCTGTCTTTGCCCTCTCCGGCTGTAAAGTGCCTCCGCATGGAGTCCTTTAATGCCTCGACTTCCTCCTCTTCCAGTTTCTAGTCATTCAAAAATGTAAAGATTAGAAAGGAACGAGAAAACAGAGTGAACTTTCTTCAGAAACGCATTTTCCCCTCACCTGTGGGTGGAAGAAGGCGACGGCCATGGCCTGTTTGCTCCTCGTCGTCCTCACGGTCAGCTGCTTCCAGTGTCCCTCGTACGTTTCAGGGCTGTACACGGAGTAGGGCGTCGTCCTGCGTGCGAAAACACTTCTAAGCGAGGATCTTATGCAAAAGCGACGCTAAAGCCAACACGAGCCAAGAGTGAAGCTATTTAAAGGCGAATGCACATTTAGTCTCCGGTCCATTTTAACGATGCTTCACATGTGACGGTCGGCTCACGGTGGACTATTATATAATAATACCTGATGAAGGTCTGGAACTCGCTGACCACTCTCTTGGCTTCAGCCGACACGTGGCACGTCTCAGCCGGCCCGACCACGGCGCAGGAGCCCCCTTTGTATTTACCCAGGCGGAAGCCGATGGTTTTATCCTCGCCGTCCGCGCCCGCCGAAATCAGGAACTCGCATTTGTTTCTGTACGCGGTCTGTCAGATCGGAGGAACGGCAGGGAAATATACACTACTGCAATACGGGAACGCTTACTAGGGCAGGGAAATACACACTACTGCAATACAGGAATGCTTACTAGGGCAGGGAATTATACACTACTGCAATACGGGAACGCTTACTAGGGCAGGGAAATATACACTACTGCAATACAGGAACGCTTACTAGGGCAGGGAAATATACACTACTGCAATACAGGAACGCTTACTAGGGCAGGGAAATATACACTACTGCAATACAGGAACGCTTACTAGGGCAGGGAATTATACACTACTGCAATACAGGAACGCTTACTAGGGCAGGGAAACATACACTACTGCAATACAGGGACGCTTACTAGGGCAGGGAAATATACACTACTGCAATACAGGAACGCTTACTAGGGCAGGGAAATATACACTACTGCAATACAGGAACGCTTACTAGGGCAGGGAAATATACACTACTGCAATACAGGGACGCTTACTAGAGCAGGGAAATATACACTACTGCAATACAGGGACGCTTACTAGGGCAGGGAATTATACACTACTGCAATACAGGAACGCTTACTAGGGCAGGGAATTATACACTACTGCAATACAGGAACGCTTACTAGGGCAGGGAATTATACACTACTGCAATACAGGAACGCTTACTAGGGCAGGGAAATATACACTACTGCAATACAGGAACGCTTACTAGGGCAGGGAATTATACACTACTGCAATACAGGAACGCTTACTAGGGCAGGGAAATATACACTACTGCAATACAGGAACGCTTACTAGAGCAGGGAATTATACACTACTGCAATACAGGAACGCTTACTAGGGCAGGGAATTATACACTACTGCAATACAGGAACGCTTACTAGGGCAGGGAAACATACACTACTGCAATACAGGGACGCTTACTAGGGCAGGGAAACATACACTACTGCAATACAGGGACGCTTACTAGGGCAGGGAAATATACACTACTGCAATACAGGAACGCTTACTAGGGCAGGGAAATATACACTACTGCAATACAGGAACGCTTACTAGGGCAGGGAAATATACACTACTGCAATACAGGGACGCTTACTAGGGCAGGGAATTATACACTACTGCAATACAGGAACGCTTACTAGGGCAGGGAATTATACACTACTGCAATACAGGAACGCTTACTAGGGCAGGGAATTATACACTACTGCAATACAGGAACGCTTACTAGGGCAGGGAATTATACACTACTGCAATACAGGAACGCTTACTAGGGCAGGGAAATATACACTACTGCAATACAGGAACGCTTACTAGGGCAGGGAATTATACACTACTGCAATACAGGAACGCTTACTAGGGCAGGGAAATATACACTACTGCAATACAGGAACGCTTACTAGGGCAGGGAAACATACACTACTGCAATACAGGAACGCTTACTAGGGCAGGGAAATATACACTACTGCAATACAGGAACGCTTACTAGGGCAGGGAAATATACACTACTGCAATACAGGAACGCTTACTAGGGCAGGGAAATATACACTACTGCAATACAGGAACGCTTACTAGGGCAGGGAAACATACACTACTGCAATACAGGAACGCTTACTAGGGCAGGGAAATATACACTACTGCAATACAGGAACGCTTACTAGGGCAGGGAAATATACACTACTGCAATACAGGAACGCTTACTAGGGCAGGGAAATATACACTACTGCAATACAGGAGCGCTTCCCGGTACTTTTGCACCTGAACGCTGTGATGTCCAGCATGACGTGTACTTGTACCTGCGTCGGAGACGGCCGGATGTCCTCCAGAGGACAACACATCTTGTTGTATTTTCCCTTCTGTGCAAACAGCCAGGGCAGCATGGCTTTGTTGGTACTGCCCATCTCCCTGAAGTATTAACGGATACTCAGAGTTACAGTCAGAACGCCGACAGAGACGGAACCGACAACACGCTGAAGGAGAGGAGACGTCTGGTCCAAGCCGCTCCTCGACAGCGTGACCGGGACTCAGAATCCCAGCACTCACTTGGCCAGCCTCTGCAGAACCCCCACCACCTCCTGCTCCTTCCTCCTCAGCTGCTCCTCGTAAGGCACGTTCCACAGAGGAGTCACAGCATTGGCGATCTGGACACTGAGCGGCTCCTCTTCGTCATCCCCGTCCGTTCGCTTGGGCGGGGGCTGCCCTCCCGTGGCCTCTTCCTCCTCCTCCTCCTGCTTCCTCTTCCTCAGTATGGGGTCTGCTTTGGGTTTGGCCAGCCTAACACTCAGCACCTGTCCCTTCCACTGCAGGCCGTGAACCATCTTCATGGCCTTGTCCCGCTCCTCCTCATTCTTGAAGGTGACGAAGGCGAAGGTCTGCTTGCTGAGCAGCTTGATCTTGTGCGGATTGATGGCGTGCTTTGCGAGGAACTTCTTCAGGTCGTTGAACCCGATGAACTTGGGCAGATTTCTGATCTCCACTTTGTAGATCTCAGACGTGAAGAGATCTTCTTTTATATAGCGGTACAAGCTGGGGTCGGAGGCGGCCTCGGTCTCCCTCTCTGCTTTAGCGTCATCATTGATGGAGAGCTGGGGAAGCTCATCAGACGTCGTCTCCTCCTCCTCCTCCTCCTCCTCCTCCTCCTTGGAGAGTGGAGGATCAGCTACTGGGCCGTCTGCCATGACTCTGCTGGGAGGTCAAAATAGTGTAGAGCAGTCTGATCCTGTTAACTTTGCAGGTGAACACCACGCTAGCAGAGCCGACTAGCATTAAACTCTCTGAACATCGGCATCAAAACAGAAATAATTACACACCTGTTACATTGTTTGTTTTGTTCCAGCGGGATAGCTTTTTAAATACTCTATATACAATTTTAAATTACCTACATGATTGACACACTACATTTACCAAACGAAGTATCCTGTGTTTATAAATCTCACACTATACTACACTACACTATACTATACTATACTATACTACAATCCTGCTGCCCTGCTAGACACATTTTCTTTTCTTAGAATCCCCACAGTTGACCCCACACATCTGAATGCAGCTGTGCAAATGTTCCAGCTGTCTTTTTAAATTAAAGCTTTAAAGCAGCCGACGTTACACGTCACGCTAACATTCATCAGTTGTTTTTGCTAGCTGTCTCTTAAAACGTGAAGTAACATCGTTCTCTTGAGGCTTACCTTCTGACACTTCTAAGTTCTGCTCCTCGCTAGCATGTACAGGCCGCCGCCATGTTGGTTTAACCACGTGGGTTGGTGAACTCTGACCTTTAAAAAAAAAAAGAAAAAACTCATTTTCGGGCTCAAGACGTAGCATCGTTTTCATGTTTTCTAAAAATATATATAATTAATTGATCAATCATTTAAATGAGTTCTTGTTCCTATTCCACCAAAAAATACCTTTATTTTTTATTTATTTTTGCAGGGAATAAGAAAAAAACATATTGTACGACAGTATATTGTTTTAAAAATAGATTTTAATAATAATAACTGAAGAAGAGGAGGCAGGACATAATAAAAACACACACAAAAACACATGCGTGGCACAGACGTTCTCCCTGATCTGATGTGTGTGCTGTGACCTTTTTATTAATTCTTGAAATACCCTTTCGATCCCAAAACACGGCTGTTGTGTTTCTATTAATTTTATTTTATTTTGTCCTAGAGATCCACAACACGTGATCGTTATTTTATGTCATTAATCGTGTGGTGGGAGGTTTGTCTGACGCGTCGTGGATGAAACAAGCAGCCCCCACGGAGGCCAGCGGCGGTGCGCGCGGGCTTCCGTAGGAAACTGGGCGCGCGAAAGCTGCAGCAGGAAGTGAGGCTAGCACGGAGTCCGCTCGGGATTAGAATCGCCAAACATCTTCATTAACATGGCGGACCCGAAGGTGAGGACGCTCGTTTCGGGCCATCGAGCTCACAATGGCCACTTTGATGTCGGAATTTTGTGTGAAACGTGGTATTTAAGGTGTAATTCGCTAAAGTGTGTAAAGTAAGCCACGGATGCGACAATAATTATGTATTTTTGTGATATCAGAAATGCTAAATTGATCATTTTAAAGGGCACGGGATGTAATAAGATATTGATAACTTTCCGACAGATAACAAGGGGTGTTCGTCGTCCGGTTAATTATTTTGTCGCATTTACACAGAGTGGATCAGTTCAGAACTAAAGGAGCTGAGGGAAGCATGTTAGCATGTTAGCATTAGCCCTGCGGTCCATAGATAACGGGGAAGGCAGTGAGCAGCACACCTCTGGAGATCGAACTTCCACCTGTCGCCGGGCCTTATTAAAACGAGGCGTTTACCGATCGGTTTGTAATTAATTGGGAAACAAATGGCGAAGTCAACGGTGTAATTGGTTTTGCTTGACAAAGCATCACGTTGCTAACATTGACTCGTGCTAGCGTTGCTAGCAGGAGGCTGGAGCCCATCTGCTTATTGTTGTTGATATTCGGTGTTGCGGCACAAAAACGTGTCGCCGGGAGTCCTTTGAAAGTAACGACGGCTTTAATTCGAGACGCGTCGCGTCGCGATGCGGAACGGTCCCGCTGTAGCTATCGGCTAGCCCGAACGCGAAAGGCCTTCTCGGCTAGCTCAGCATCTTCACAATGGGTTGCTTCAGAAAGGCGGAAGTTGAGGAACAATGTCGAGACTGAATTTCTGAATATAAAACACACCCCGGAGCCAGCCTCCCTAATCAATAAGCGTATTAAATCAGCTGCTGCGTGTTGAACGTCGCGTCTCAGGCGTCCGGCAGACACAAAGACTTGATGCTACATTGAGATGCAGCTAACTTGCTATGCTATGAAATAGTAGCTATTAAATTGATGCGTTCAGGGCTGTGGCTGAAGTTTTTGGAAGTCTCATGCTTCCAAATGAGCTTTGAAGGATCTCACATTAATGTTGTATGCCTAATTTATTTTACATAATTTGAATGTCTGACCCCCCCCCACCCCCCCGCATGTTCTTTAGGAACAGGAAGACCACGAAGCCCCTGCAGAGGACTCCAATCACGATCCCCACTTTGACCCCATCGTGTCCCTTCCTGAGCAGGATATAAAATCACTGGAAGAGGATGAGGAGGAACTCTTTAAGATGTGAGTAGCTTTAGTAGCCGCCGGGTGTTGCGGCGGATGGCGTCCCCGTAAGTATGTGAACCGCTATTGTCGCTTTACCTTTCTTTCAGCCGGGCTAAACTCTACCGTTTCGCCTCTGAGAACGACCCGTCGGAGTGGAAGGAGAGGGGGACCGGTGACGTGAAGCTGCTGAAGCACAAAGAGAAGGGCACGATCCGCCTCCTGATGAGGAGGGACAAGACGTTGAAGATTTGTGCCAACCATCACAGTGAGTCACGTTTTCTAACGTAAATAAGAGGCCGTCTTTAAAGTGTAACCACAAAGTACAGTAATACCTTGACACACGAGTATAATTCGTTCCCGGACCGAGCTTGTGGCTCAAATCGCTCATATGTTAAATAAATTTTGCCCTCATGAAATAACTGAAAACAATTTAATCCGTTCTGACCGTTTAAAAACACCAAAATCGGCGCCAATAATAATGAAAAAATAGTTTTTCATTGCTATATGTGTGTGTACAGAACGGGTGGGGGGGTTAATGTATTGATATTTGCAGATGAAAAATTGCAGAAACAAAATATCGACGTATATCGCCGAATCTTTTTTTCCACCCGTAGCAATGGTCGGTCATCACACGAGCACCAAGAGGGTTCTTGTACGAGACGATGTGTGGAGCATGCACGTTCTCGCCGTGTTTCAGTGGCGTCTTTATACACCTGTCGTCACACTTCCGCTCTTGTGTCTCCAGTTACACCTACGATGGAGCTGAAGCCCAACAGCGAGAGGGCGTGGGTGTGGAACACACTAGCAGATTACGCCGACGAAAGCCCCAAACCGGAGCTCCTGGCGATACGTTTTATAAACATAGACAGTAAGAAATGACACACGCGTGATCCTGTTTTAATCGCGCCGATGAGTCGGGAATGCCGCGAGGATCCATGTTGGTTTTCTGTTTGTAGATGCTCAGAAGTTCAAGGTGAAGTTTGACGAGTGCAGGGACGAAGTCGAAAAGTATCGAAAGGAAACAGGTATGCGTGTCCTACGCAGAATGCACTCTGCGCTCAGGAAGTCCCGCCGGGTTGCAGACTCACTCTGTTCTTTGCTGCCATCTCCAGCCGGGGACTTTTTCTGTCTGCTAAATGAACATGCGGAATGTTGTACTGAGCCGGCTTTCCAGAAAGCTGGTGTCACTGTGTTCTGCTACAGTTCCAATCTGGCTGTCATCAGGCTGAACCTTATTTAACATCTTATCACATAACAAAAAGTTACGCGGGAGATCTGATATAAAATAAGTGTAGTTATGTGAAGAGGGCGCTCTTCAGAGTTGAGACCCAAAGTGGGAATATCAGGAATGTTGTGTCCGAGCATTTTTCGATGACTTCACGTTTCCTTTTCTTACCGCAGACGATAATGATGGTACAAACAAAGTGGCGGAGAAGCTGGAGGAGCTCTCCGTAAAAGATAAGGCTTCAGAAGGAAAGGAGGCGGAGAAAAAGGAGGACGACAAAAAGGAGACTCAGAAAAAAGATGAGGAAGTCAAGACTGAGGAGAAGAATTGAGAATCAAGGACTTGCTTTGCTGATCTTCAGTTTTTTTTCTACAATAGACTCTCAATAAACCGAATCTGGACACGTCGTGTTATTAGTTTTTTTTTTTCTGTTTTGCCTCGAGATCACGAGTGGTTGATGCCTTTTAGGGGTTAATACAAAATCTTTGAAGAAAAAAAAAGTCCTTCCATCTGCACCGTGCTCTCCCTCCGGGTCATCTACATTTCGGTGTTCCCCTTGACAAACTGAAGAGGTTTTTGAGAGTGATAAGTCCCACATTGGGGTATTGTGTTCTGAAACAGCGTGTTTGTAGGGAAGAGACTAATGTAGCCTGCTAGAGAGCAGCCCAGGGTCCAGGCGTCATGGAGATGCATTATAAAGGTAGAATCCCATGATGCCCCCTGGGGGGACCCTGTCTGCTTCCACGGTTAGAGGTGAAGACTTCTCAGTGAATTCCTTGTAGTTTTTATTTTTTCTTAATTCCTTCTTTCTATTACCAACGGTACCGATTAGCAGAAAAATCCACTCCGGACTGTTGGCAGATATCAGATGCACGCTGCGTGTCGCCGTGTCCACTGATAACTGGATGAGAGAAACTGATGCACTTAGTTTAGCAGTTACAATTTCCCCTTTTGCTTTAATTATAACACCATGAGGTCCAAGGTTGCCGGTTCAAGAGTTAGATCCAGTTACTCGCTTAACTTCTTCAGGAACTTGGTTTGTATTTTGATCATGACATTCCCAGATTTAAAGCATGTAGAGTCTGCCCTTACTGATCCGTGTGCTCACCACCCCGCTCCATTCCCCTCCACCGATTTGAGTTTATAGCCTTGCCTCCAAAGCGCACGTCTTAAGTGCTAGTGCATCTGTAAATACAAGTATATGGATGAAATGTTGCTTTTCGTTTGCACATGAATGATTTGAAATGTTTCCTCCACCTTCCAATAAAAGCTGTCAACACACACTTTTGTTATTCTTCTGTCGCTGTGCGATGTTGCTGATGGCGTGCTGGGCTACGGGGTATGCTGAGTGCTTTCTGCCAGCACGGCCGAGCTGGTTCTGTTTAGCTTAATAGGTGGGAAATGGCTGCGTAGTTTAGCTTAATTAAATTAAATTAATAGAGGGGTTTTCCTTAATTTAGTTGTCGTTATGTATCTGGTTCCATCTGGACCTGTACACCGTTGTCAGATTCTGGAAATGTGTTAAAAGTACAAACAGGAACCTGTGGCTGATTAGAACGCCTGGTCCTGCGGAAGTAATGGATTACATTTTGCTATTCAGGTGTTGCTTAAGGAATGACTCAATCGCATCCATTTAAAGAGTTGGAAACTTTATTTACGCTGCTCGGGTCACTGGGACGCATGTTCTCATCACAAAAATAGGAACACGTACATTTAGATTATATATTTTAATACATTGAATTTTCTATTTGCGTCTCGGGCAAGCAGCCTGTGGCTGATGGATCAGATTCACCGATGACTGTCGGCAATGTTCCTGACCTGCAGCGATGTCCGTCCTAAAAGGACGCTGGGCTAATGGTCACGCAGGCAAAAGAGTCATGATAGACTGGAGTATTTTCAGGCAACTCAGTAGCTAACAATCTATTCAGATGTTTTAAAATGTTTCATTTAGCTGTTCCGATGTCAAACTTTGACCGAATGGATAGCCCTAAACACTGACCGAGAGACGTGCGACTTTAAATGAGTATCCTGTCTTACTTCTAAGGCAGCTGGGTGAGACCACAAAAAGTAGATCAGTCTGGCATACAGGTTGTAACTATGCTGAGTTCCAGTCCCATCAAACCTTGTTAGAAAGCAGGACCACCACAGCTACTGGCCTTTACACTGCGATCGCTGCAGAAAAGAAATAAATGTACCAGCAGTGAGGTCAAAAACACCCTTTAAGGGTATTCTAATTGCATAAGTAAGCAAGATGACGCATTACATTGTGTTTTGACCCTTTTTTCCTGTTAAATATTACCCATCCTAACTTTCTTACCACTGTCACGTCATACAAAACACAAACCATTTCAACTAGACGCATTTCATTGTGTATGAAACTAAATATTCCTCTCGAAAAGGCAACAATGGTTTGTTTTTTCTTTATGCAAATGTCGCTGAACCAGTTTACATCCACGTAAATTCTCAGTTTTCTTCCTACCCTGGGTGGGGATACTTTCTCATACTCTGGGTATAAAGGAAAACCTTTCAGTTAAATATTGCCAATTCCTTTTTATGGGTAAAAATGAATACAAGTGTTTTTAGGCCCGAGCGCCTATCCTAGTTTTGTTTGATCTCGGAGTGGAGGAGAATACTGGAGCTGTACCAGACAGCCGCTGTAGTTTACCATCTCTGAGACATGAAGGGGTGCGTATACTACGTTTGGCACAGAGACTTCAGGGCAGCTTCTATTGCTTGCCCAATCCTTGATTGTGTACTGACTACTTCCTATTCACTACTCAAAGACCGGGACTTCAGTATTTCAAGTCTTAGACACACATATTCTCACTGTAGAAGGGTTGAACAAGTTATCCTTTACCTGATGGATTTTACCCATTATCACAATCTCGTTTATTTATTGAATTTATGATATATCAACATAAAAATCCACTTAAAATATAACATTACGGTAATTCCAGGCTTAATTAGCTGGTATATAATAAAAAAAAGATGTATCAAACATAGTCCTTGAAAGTTTTGATGTATAAAAAGGAAACGATAAAAAATAAATGACCAAAAATATGAATGGGTGACCAGCTATCTCACTACATCTAATTGTCTTGTTTAATTAAACGTCTCAAATCCTATGATTACACAAACATAACTTATGTAGTTAACTTTTTTGTTTTGTGAAATTGTGACCAGACTGTCTGTGACGTTGGTGAAAACCATTGGGATGAGATATTCTGAGTTTTCAGCCAAGCAGGTGTCGCGTTGAACTCATCAAACTGGACTTCACTAAAACCAACAGAATCCGTGGACTCCACCTCTGAGCAGCGAACAAGGCAGGCTAAGCTACACCCGAAGCCCTATGAATTCATGTCAGTCAGCATCTCTGATGGTTGCAATCATTCCTGAGAAATGTTGTTTTCACAATTAGGAATTTAAGTTAATTTTACCTTTTAGTTGAATGTAAAGTCTTTCTCAATTTGGAATGTAACCACCAGGCGTGACAGACAATGACCTGCCCTCTGGACAGCCCTTATCCCAGCTTCTTATCTCCCTTATCTTGTGTTGCCTGCAGCTGTAGTTGTTGCAGATGGATGTGCAGCTCCTTGCTGAAGGTGGCATGAACGGCGTAAGTTAATGTGAAGCACCTTGACTTCTTGAAAGCGATCGACTTGGAAAGGACTTTCGTCTTCTCACGGGTCAGGTGGGCCGGCTTAATTCTCCCGTAGTGTTTCTGTGCAACCTTCGCTTCCTGCTGAACAAAAGTCTGTGCAGCATTTAGGCTTAATGACCACAGCTGAGAAACAACAATAACAAGAAACGACGCTGACAATCCGGCCAATGGTCCACTTCTGTGACGGAGACGATGAGGTTATTGAGGCGACAGTCCTCACACACAAAGCCTGTATTGGCTGACCACAACCCTTTCAGAACAAACAGTTATTGGTTAGACAAGCCCTCTGATTGGTCGGTTTCTCCAGAACGGGGTGCCGTGTGCCGTGGTTGGCCATTATCTAGATGTCACAAACATAATGGGAAAGAGAGGGAGTCTTTGTAGCTTGGTGGTTGTGGCGTCCCTGCTCACACTGAGATCTCATATGTGGTGCCTCCTACACCTGTCACCTTTTTGACATTACTATGGCGACTGGGGCTGATGGGGGTGCCCTGGGCACTGGGGTGGCAGTCCATCTGCCCATTAACTTTCATGGCCTCTCTGAATGGAAAGAGAAGAACAAGAAAAAAGATATTAAATGCAAAAAAAAAAAAAAAAAAGGTTGTGGCAGAATGCAGTTTGGATGTATGGAGGGTTTCACATAACAGAAACAAAATAACAACATGAATGATGAATTGAACGTGTACTTGTTAGTGAAGCAAAAGGCCTGAGAGTGTTAGAGAAGCAGATGAAACGCATGCAAGAGAAAAAGAAAAGAGTCATTTGACATTTGTGAGGCAAACATATGAATCAGAAATCTCATCAGACAATAACTATCACATAGTATACATAATAATAATAAAATAATAACAGAGTCATGCCGTCCCACGGGAGCAACGGTAGGGTTCATACCTTGGGCCCCCCAGATGAGGCGAGTCTGTCCTCTCATGGACACTGACGTAGGAGAGCTTCTGATGGGAGTAGGAGGGGGATCGGGGCACAGCAGGGGAGTGTGGCTGATGGGCCGGAGAACGATAGGAACCCTCGGGGGCAGTGGGCTTGCTGTGGCTGCTGTTGGTGCTGCTGTGATCTGTGTGCAGAGACGTGGAGGAAGTTCTAGCAACACGGCCCAGCGTGGAGCCGGCATGACGCAGCACAGGGGTTCGTTGCCCATAGCTCACCACCCCGACCCCCATTACGTTGTCCCTGGATCCTCCACATGCTGGGGGTGTTGGGCCCCTGGAGCCAGAGGCACGAGGCCCTTCTGGGTAGCAAGCATTGGGAGGTAGGCCATAGCCTCCATCAAACAGTCCAGAGTCCTGGACATAGATATGGGTCTGGGAGCGCCCATGGCGCAGCCGCTTCTCCTTCTCCTCCATTTCCTTTCGCTCCTGGATGGATGCCATGATGGTCTGGGAGAGGTTGTCATAGCGCACCGGGGATGGGTCTCTCTCCCTTGCATGAGGCGAATGCCTTCCCACTCCCCTGGGTGGTATCACTGGACTGTAGGCGGGAGCGACCTGGTGTCTCTGCATGTCGGATTCCCGAATGTGGCACACTTTGGTGGGCAGGTAGGGCGAGTGGAACCCCATGGAGGGCATACCACGATGGGACACGCACTCGCTGGCAGTGGCTGGGGAGATGTTGGGGTTGAGCAGACTGTCATAAGACAGGCTGCCATTACGGTTTGAGAGCGTGTTGGGCGAGAAGATACTCTTATACGGAGCTGAAATGACCGTCTGTAACTGCAGGGCCGGGAGCCGGCCCTTCTCGGGCCGGCGGTGGCCCTGCGTCAAGCTGAGAGAGCGTGAGTTGATAGAGTCGGAATCCAGCTGAAAGGGAGAGGACTGGAAGCTTCGGTGAAGGGGGGCATTGCTGTACTCCGGAACGTCCAGGTTTGGCTCGGATTTGTAGTCATGGCTACGGACATCTTCTTCCAAGATGGCCGAGGTCTTGCGCTCATCTGGCATGACAATCTGCGGCGCAAGAAGCAGAAGGCCGTGCCAAATTATTGTGCAAACATGACCGAGATCTTTTCATTTGATCATTTCTTGTGAAGCTTGCGCCCAGACTATGAGCCCCGCACTGATTGGAGCTACGAACCAAACCGGAGACTTTATCTCTGACACAAGTGTTGAAATCTTACCTTCTCTCCAGTCACGTGGTAATGGACTTTAGGCATCGTGCCAAAGGACGGCCTGAATTTGTACATGGATGGAGTGGATGGGTGGGCCTTAGCAGAAAGGGAACCCTCTACAACGCACAGAAGACCAGACTTAACAATGCAGAGATGATAGAAATTATAGTCTGAAAGTTATTTGTGGAACATGAATTCTGCTTTCAGAATAAACAGGCAGAAGGGACCGATTTCTTGTCGTATGGTTCAATCCCACTCTATCACACATTTTGAGTCCTGCAACCCTTGATAATCTGCCTCATCCTTGATAACCCTGAGCAAATAGCGGTTTCAGCATTCTGGCACGTAGGTGGTGTCTGAATGATGAATTCCAAAGCGATGGTCTTAAACTAACTGCAGTGCTCTGAAGGACCACCAGGAAGTGGTGGCGCTCCATGGAAGAGGAGGAAGTGTTCACTCCCTAGCATAATGCACCATGAAACCAAACTATTTGACTGACACTTCAAATAATGGCATAAAACAGCACGAAGCACAGATTACCACTCGTCAACAGGGTCAGCTCTGAAACCACCAGCAGTTTACACGGATGACTTGTGAATGCAGTCCTGATTCCAGATCACATTCATCTCATGTTCCTTCGATCAGGAGCTCTCTTGCACAAATCTCACCACAAATCATACCTATTCTCTGTCCCAACGTAAAAATGTTTGATGGTTGCTGTTGCTGCCTGAAGGGAAAGAGAAAAGGGACCGGTGATGATGATTTATCTTACCTTCACTGGAGGTCAGCTGGCCTTTCGGCTGGTTGTACCGATCAGCTTTGGGTGGCAGTGGCGGCTGGGTTTCTTTATCATCTAGGGCGTCAAGGCTGTTTTTTGACTACAGAGAGGAGAGCCGGGCCGTGAAAGCATCCAGAACAGATGGAGGGAAAGCAAATGAAGAAAAGAGAGGAGCCTCTATTGGTGCTTGAAAGTGACAACACTTCACAGGTAGCTCCTCTACTCAGTCTTCAATTTAATTGTGGTTGAAACCGATGCAGCAGAAATGGTTACCTGCAATGCAATATTTATTTCCTATTTTCTCCCAAATGTCATTAAACTGCTGTCAGAATGCTGAACGAGAGCATCAAAGAACTGACTGGCTGAATCCAGAGCACTACTTACAGGGAATAGGATGCTCTTCTTGCACCTTACATGTTATTCAACTTTGGGTGAGATGAGCATATTTACTACAGATACAGAAATAACTGCTACTGCAGGCAGGCTCAAATGTGAAGATGCAACAACCAGAAACAGGAAACACGAAGATGGTTACACCACCAATCAAATGGAAAACACCGTGAACAACTCACCTTAGAGCTGATGATGGTGCTGTGGATGCCATTGTCGCTGACCTTGATGGTGACCTGCCTGTCTGACAGGTCAGGTTTGATGAATGGGGGGTGAATTTTGACACTGGGTTTTTTCCTAGGGTCCACAATGTACCTGCAGACAAACAGCTTCAGACTTTATGTTCATCACACAACAGCTACTGAAACATGAAACATGCACATTACACATTGCGTAGTCAAAAAACCAGATAGTTCAAACTCCCAGACAGAACTAAGACGTTTGTGTTCAAGGACGGAGATGCCTTTGCAACTGGAAAAACTACATTTGATCTGATGGTCGACAATAATGTCTATCAAATCTGTTATAAGGGACGGAGAGACGTAAAAACAGCATTTATGCGAGTCTTATGGGGGGGGGGGGGGGGGGGGGGGGTACTAATAAGAATAATAAAAAAGAGAATTGGGCAGTAAAACATGTCTGAGACATGACGTCTGGGCAGTTTCAACATATTCCAAGTAATCCACCCCTTCATGCCGTTTGCAGGAAATGACTGTTACTCTTACGACAGTTCATTCAGTAGCAGTCGGGCCCAGCATGCTTTGAGTCGATGGTTCAGTCAATCATAGAACCTTTCATCAGGGATTATGAAAGAGCTTACTGGCAGATGCTTGGAACACATCATTTCACCTGCTGCTAACTCTCTGCTGTCACGCTGTTCATGTCCATGGAATGAGATTTGTCCCTAAAGGTTTGTAAAAACCCTTCTCTGGCTCTCAGGTGTGTGTGTGTGTGTGTGTGTGTGTGTGTGTGTGTGTGTGTGCGTGTGTGTGTGACTCACTCTGCACTCTGTTAACTGTTGCTCAATAGAGTGATTGAATTCTCTCAGCCATTTGCTTTCAGAGTTAAACGCTCCCACACACACACACACACCTCCACACACGTGCACATGCGCACACACACGCCTGCTATGATGCAGTCACATGTCCATGTCCTGGATGCGCTACAACCCCAGTATACACACAGTACTACTGATAATCAGGATGTGTGCTGAATATAAAAACATGTAAAACCCTTTTGTGACACACAACATGCGCGCAGCATGATAAAGCATCTTACCTCGGTGCCAGGGGGCTGCATAACACGTACTTCACGTTGCCACAGCAACCCTTGGTGAAGGGATTGACTCCTCCACGAAACTTCCCCGTCACCTGAGGAGCACGACGCCGTGTTAGATGTGGCAGTAGAGGATGCAGAGGGCAGTGACACATGATTACTGCACACAGAATGAAAGCCCTGCTGCTACTATTCCTGAATTTGTGGGATCTTACTAAGGACATTAAAATAAAAACATGGACGATCTCTAGACTGTATTCATTTTCCAGTAATACTCCGAGGTTTGTTGTGGGAATTCGCCGACTGTTCCAGAGATACCCTGAAGCGAGCCCGGGTGCCAACAGTCAGGCTGCTCCAGGCATCAACTGGATCTGTGCGTGTAAAGCAGCTCTGCTGACCTCCATTAAAGTTCCTGCGGTCGTGTCTCTTCACCTGTTCATTGGTGGTTCGACCTCGAGCTACGAGCACCATGTGGAATCCTGTGAGTCCCAGGACCGGAAGAAAGAAAAGCCCCGTGATACACATCACAACCAGACTGGGCCCAAACGGTCAAGGCCAACAACAACAACAACAACAACAATAACAACAACAGCACCGTCATATTGGCTGTAAGCTGACGCCTCACTGCCACCCACTTTAGCTGCTATAAAGAAAGAAGCTTGTTGGTGAAAGGATACGTGACGGTGGTGTGCAGCGCTCCCAGCCTCTCTCGGTGGTGGAGGACGAAGATGAGGCTGAAGGAGAAAACTCCCACCATGTGGATACTCAACGACAGCAGGAAGAGGAAGAAGTATCTGTAGTTCCTCCGTCCAATGCAGTTGTTGACCCAGGGACAGTGATGGTCGAAGTCCTACGGGGGGAGAGGAGGAGTTACCACGCTAACGTCTACTCACTGTATTCATCAGGTAAAATATATGTATCACAGTAAATCTGGGCAACACATTTACCACATCTGTGCTCTAGAAATGCACAAAAAGGAAAATAAGCATGACAAATAAAAGAACAACATATATTTTGATGGAAAACAAGTTGCAACAGATCATCGTGAAACTTTGAATCAGTCTCTCGCTCGGCGACAAACACAAGAAGACAAGATGCAGGTACGCAGCCTGAGTAATTCTTCACTCTGTGTATAGTATGGCTACATAAAAACATCATATATATCATCATGTATATAAAAACATCATGATGGTAAATGGATTGTTTGTTGATTCGTGCTGCTCCATCTCGTTTTCAAACATGCCAATTCCCCCCATCTCTCCTCTGACTGCCCTCTGCAACTTTCTTGTTCGCCCTCACCAGGGAAAAGCCATTCAGAGTAACGACGGCGTCTGGAGGAAGTTTGTTCAGCCATGTCTCAGTAAAACACATGAGATTACACGCTTGGTACTCGGTCTGCATCCAAGTTAGTGCCTTTAGCTCTTCCATCTTATTTGGGAGAGATCTGACATTGCCCGTGATGGCAGACGGGATGCATGGCTTGAACCCTCCTCCTCCTCCGCCTGGATGAAATTCGGTGGTGAGATAGAGGTCCCCACCTTACACGACTGTCAAATTCCAGAAACATCGGTCAATAATCAACCGAGATATTGAGGAACACATTGACTGCAATGTTAAGGAAAATTTCAAATTGATCCAGAATCCAGGATCTCTTCTGGATCATCACCAGAATGTAATCATCTGTTCCTGGTAACATTCCCAACATTACCTGAAAATTCCACGAACAGCCGTCTGTAGTGGTTTTGAGTTATGTTGCAAACAGACAGATAAGCGCCGGCAAAAAAACATAACCTCCTTGGCGGAGGTAAAAACAGAAAAAAAGAAACGTTTTTATGATTGAACGTTTGTATGCACACACACACACACACGAATACACACACCTCCACACAGTTGTCACACACGCTGCAGTGCGAGCATCGAGGCGGCCTGTAGAAGTGGCAGGTGGCGCACCACTTCATCCGGACCTGAATGCCCTTGATCTCCACGTTCTTGTAGAGCGGTGCTCGGAAATCATCATCCTTGTCCTCATCCTCATCCGCTGCCGGGAAACACGCGGACACACACACACACACATTAACAGGACTCAGATGCACATGGTGTTGTGTGACAATCAACCACAAACAGAAAGATGGTTTAGGGATGACAGCGAGCATCGTAAACGAAGCTCAGCCCTGCTGCTGCAGAGAGAACCATCAGGGCAATGAGCATTTTATAAACGTCGCTTATTCATCCTGCTCAACATTAAAACTGCTAAACAAGCATGCGAGGCGTCAGTCATTTTAAGATCCCATAAATCACCAAGATGGAAGTCTTCTCATGGGAATTAAAGCTCCAAACCTGCCAGAGTCGGGATCGTTGGACCGAAATGTCACCCCTAAGGCTCCAAACGACGGTAATGTATGAAGGTCCCAGTGGCATTTCCATCAGACGCTCACAGGGAGCTTTATTCTGGTTGCTGCGACTGAGAGCTTAAAATAAACTGTCTCTCAGCTGATAAAAGGGAACATTGACGTGATCGACACAAAGCTCCAACCTGAGAGAATTATTTTACAAAGCAATAACTGCAGGGACACGCAGGAAGCTGAACGCAGCAAAGAACAGCAGGGAAAAGACAGCTAAGAGGGAACAAACTGTTCTGTCACGGCCTTCCAGTCTTTTTAAAGGTAAACCTGTCAAGCTAACAAACAATCCACAGACAGCGTACATTTAAGCATGCGGTTCAGTCGTTACCAGTCTCTAGTGTTATCTTCTACTATCACTGAAACTGTTATCTTGTTTTTGCATGAGTAATGACTATCGGTCATGTTTGTTTTTAGCACTGCACTGATATAGTCAAAGTCTCTAGTATATGCATGTGCAAACTTTCTCTTTATTAAGTGCTTTTGAGGCATAATCCTGACGTTTCGGTTGAATTGAAGCTAAACTGCTGACAGCAGCCCTGATAAAATGTCAGGTGAAATGTTAACGATATTCTGAGGAATACCTGGTTATATGTATGTATATAGTACATAATGTGTGTTTATGAGTGAATCATATGCCAGGGAAGTGATGGTGCAAAAGCTCAGTTTTTAACACGCTGACACCATCGCAGTATGAATCACTATTAATAGCAAACACTATTTGTGTCCCACTGAAGAATACACTCAATAGCAAGGCTATAAAAGCTTTGAAAGAATGCACATGAATTGATATTGTCCTGTAATTGTAAAATGCAGCTCAAGTGTTCTGCGTTCAAAGCATTAAATGAGCAGTATTTAGAGGCGGCCACGAGGGGAGAGCAGTTTGACGGAGTATTTGGGAACATTGAGAAGTAAAACACAGAAATCAGAAGAAATTGGAGAACATATGTGAATAAAGCCATAATATTCTGATTTTAAAAAAAAGCTCTAGTACTTTAAAAAGAGATATATTATGAGTTAAATCATAATTTATAGATGCAAGAAAAAAACATATTAAAAAAATATTTGAATGTTGTACCTTTACTCTACACATTAGAGGTAAATACCAGAAGATGCCACTATCATCAAAATAAAGAATGAGAATTTGTGCGCTAAGCTATACTTTAATGTAGATTTCACATGTAATATTTAATCTTTTGGCAAATGTATTTTAAGCATCAGGACTTGGATTAAAAAAAGTCTACGTTACAGAAAGGACCAGGCAGACGTGTAGATGAGTGGTAGCGGCCCACTGAAGGGCTGCGGTGGTTTTTACTGTGGTAAAGTCCATTTAATACTTCTGAGCAGTATTACAGCTTAAGCTTACTGCTTAAGAATCACACAGGATGTGTACCACAGATTCAAATTCCGGTAGGATTGTGTGAATATACAGAAAATTGTCAAATAAACGGAACAGTGAGCATTATATCGCTGTAAATTTATTAGAATAAAGTAACAAACTGTATATTTATACCTAGCAATTTGCTATAATTATAAAAAAAACAATCAGAAACGGCAAAAACACAGTATTTTACAGTGGAGCTGTCAATTCATTACTGAATATTTACAGTGAATGAATTACGGTGTATCTCAGATGTCATAAAACATCAGGATGATGGTAGCAGAAGGCCAGAGTCACATCTGAGGAGCCAGATCACCTGTACTTTAAACAACTTAATGATTATCAGCCTTTTATGAACACAGAAAGCTCTTCCTGAAGACAGGTGCATTACTAAACATCCCTGGAGATGAGTTCAATCATCATTACTGAACCCGGATGGGGAGGACAGGAAAGCCTGCAGTCGGCGTAGTTTGTCTGACGGGGCCAAGCAGCATAGAGGCACTCAGTAAAACCTGCAATCGGAAGCCTCATGTAACTTCCTCCGAAATCTGTCAGGCAGAACATTTGGACTTGAACATGCAAATACTGGTGTCATAAAACTGGTAGCAGGCTGGTGCACTCAGAGCGCAGACCTCCGCCAAGCAGCTCATTCCCCTCGTTATTGGATCTAGACCGTCCACATGGTGATCTGGATCATCATGAAAAGGTTCTAAATGGTTCTTGGTATCTTTATACACCAACCATGACAAGTAAAGGTGAATCGGATTGATGTGTATTTTTAACATAAATGGAGTCTTTAATGTTAAAATGTAATATTTTTTTCGTGACCTCATTCTGGATCAGATCCAGAAGACATTTTACATGATAGTTTATATCGGACTGCTTTATGACTGTGATTTGTTGGTGAGTGAATTGAACGCATATTTTAGAAGTCGTGATAAAAATAAAAAAAAGCCTCCTTTATAAGTAAATTATATTACTATTTTTAGATGTTAGATGGTTATCACTGACTTCCCCCTACAGTTCTGCATACAAACCTCTGGGGTAGACACCAGGGTCCATGAAGGTTGCCATGCTGAAGTTGGCCAAGACGAAAATGAAGACCAGGCCATTGTAGAGAGGCACAGCAGCAGAGATAACCTTTGTCAACCAGGGACACCTAGAGACACAAAGTCAGAGATGAGGAGGCTTCCTGTCTGTTCGGTGGCGTTTAAACACGTTAATCTCCAGCATATTTACATATTCTGATTATACACGGTTATAAGTAATGAACAGAGCAGCTGCAGATGACAGACCTTCAGCCAGCTCAAATAAACAGTCCTGTAATTCTTTGGAAAATAAATGAGTGACATTTTATTCTTATAATATCTATTAAACTAATAGGATATCAATACAATTCCATATTATTGTGGTAGGTTTTCATGATCACTAATCCCATTATGAGGGTCTGCCATGGGACTGTTTTTAGCTGCAGTGACATAGTTGGAGGATGTTTGTGCTCGTCAGTGCTGTCTCGATAAATGTTGTATTTTATTGATTAAAAGTATCCCCCTGAACCACGGGTAACTCTGACTGTGGGGTATTTTTCATCACATTTTATCACTGGTTTATCTCGCTGCTGTGCTTGTAATTTGATACCACAGGTTATCGACCTCCCCTAAATTTCCCCAGCAATTTGCATCAGGATGATGGAGCTTCTCAGCCGCCTGCAAACATAACTCAGTCGGTGCTGTGAAATATTAAACTGTGGAGACACACACTCACACCAGCTCGATCCCCTGAACTCAAATGTCAAGGCGACGTGTGTTTCCCAGGGCGCCATCATTCAAGAGCACTGATCTGTGGTCCATCGAGGGATGAAACACTGCCAGAATGAATATTTGTGAATGCCGATGGGCAGACATGCTTCAAAGATCCTGCAGGTCAGAGACGTTATGAGAATTAACGAATTAATGAAGAACTGAAGGTGGAATGTTTTTCAAATAGAGGCCCTCGCTTACAATTTCCGGCATCACGACGAATGCATCGATACCTATACTTGCACTGATACATGCACTTTTACATTCAGACGTGATTCCGCTGCTGATTTGGATACCAGAGAGTCAATTTCACGGAACTTTGGCCCAAAGATCTTTGATCATATCTCCTGTCCTGCTCTGCCAATCATCTTTTACTGAATTACTCAGAGGTGTGGCTTTATAGATGGCACATTAATAATATATCCAATACAATATTTACCTGCTTTAAGGAGTATTATCAAAAGTACTGCTGTGTTAACTGAAGTCTACAGCTTCACTCATTATTGTGAGTTCCCCTCAGTGTTCCTCGATTAAGAACCAGAGCAGTCAGTATAACGTAATACCAATAAAATATGAAATAAAACTTCTGATAAGCCCAGGAAATGAATTTAACCCTCCTCAGAGCACAGATAATATAATCCATCATTCTGCTATACATGTACAATTTATAAAAAACAGGCCTTACATTATTAACAATGGCTAGAGTTGTAAAAAAGTATAAAAATATGTGCGGAGAAAAAGGCATACGACGGATGTATATGCTCAAGCTCATGAATGGTTGTAAAAGAATGTCAACAAAAAACAAATACTCTATATGATAGATAAGATCTAAGGCACCTTTTATCTCAGGTGCCTTAGATAAAATAAGGAAACAATCTCCCTCACATTGACTGGTAATTAAAGTTTCGGAGCCATTGCATCGGCATATTTCGTAGCAAATATTTACTTTAACAGGATAACTTCAGAGTACATTTCAGCAATACTGATGAGGATTATGCAGGGGACTGCACCGAGTCGTACTATGCTGCGCCATCACAGCTTTGACAGCAACTAGGCGAGGTACAAACACTTCATAACTGATCAAAGAAAGCATGCGGTATCATCCAACCAAATCCCAAATGTAATCACTCTCAAAGGTTGACGTATTTATTTATTTATTTTAACCCACGTTTTGCTCCAGCTGAGACAGAGCGAAGGAGAAAATGCTGCTGACAGGCACCGTGTTAGACGCCTGGCGCGGTGTGGGAGGAAAACGTGACTGGGGAAAAGCCTGATTAAGGCTATAGACATTGGTCAATTGTGGAGGAGTAACACATAAGCACGGATCACTTATCGACTGTTTACAAGCCACGTTTAGTGCTTGTGTAACCATGATACTTCTACCAGGGTGCCAAACCGTTCATTCTGAAGTACAGTAATGTCATGAGCTTGGTGGCCACTTTTAATGTCCTGAGTGTAGCCGAATAGGAAATAAAGGCCTGGATTCTCGGCGGTAATTACAATGCCTGTAAGCAGGAGCTGGAAAGGTGACAAAGCGGGCACCATCAGCCCTGAAAACATCAACACAAAAGCCTCGGAAACATGCCCAGCACTCTAAACGGATGGTTAAAGATAACATTCATGCTGATGATGAACAGAAATTAAAATCACATTTTATGTCCTGCCTGAAATAAGGAAAAGATGGAGGTAAAAGTGAGGGGGTGAGGAGGAATAATCCTCAGGCTGTCAGTAACAGCCTCCACACATCAGCGGTCACGTCATGCATTGCAACTTCACGTATTAACGTATGACTCACCGTGTCTTGTGAACAACGGGCCCTGACTTACCATGATGTGTGATTCAAGCACAATATAATACTACTCAGAAGAGGCTGTTAGAATACACACATGGATACATTACAAGTGTTTGAGTTGTATAACGTAAAACAATATAAAACTAGAAAAGCACTCGGAGAGCGCAGACCTCCACCGAGCAGCTCATTCCCCTTCTAATTGGATCTACACCGTCCACATGGTGATCTGGATCATCATGAAAAGGTTCTAAATGGTTCTTGGTATCTTTATACACCAACCATGAGAAGTAAAAGTGAATTGATGTGTATTTTTAACTGATTTTTGAATCCATAAATGGAGTTTTCAATGTTAAAATTTAATATTTTTTCCTGACCTTATTCTAGATCAGATCCAGAATACATTTTTCATGATAGTGCATATCGGACCTCTTTATTACTGGGATGTTTGGTGACTGAATCGAATGCATATTTCACAAGGTAGAATCTTTTGAAAAAGCCTCCTTTTCCAGACAGATATCCGGATCGCTCTCACAATTTAATGGGATCTAAGTTTGACAAAGACCCATCTTCATATTTTTGATTCATTAAGATCCATCCAGCAGTTTTTTCCATTATCCTGCTAACAAACAGAAAAACTGTCACGGACCAAGGCAGGTAAGAAGAGGGGAAACCCAATAACTAAGCTTTATTGTCAAAAACCGGGTGTAGTCAGTCCAAACCAGGAGACAAACCAGAAAAGCAGCAGGCAAATGGAGAGTTCCAGAAATCATGCAAGGGTCAAAAACCAGGTAACCAAGACATGCAGGCAGACGGATCCGAAGGGGCCGTCAAACAGGCGACATCGAAAACAGGCAGGGCAGGAGTCAGGATCGGGATACAGCGCCGGAAATGACGGCGCAAATCATGACAATCCGGCAAGGACGTGTTGTCTGAGCTGAGTATATGTAGAGTCAGGGCTGATGACCGATTAGCTGCAGGTGAGCATGGGAGTGCAGGTGACCGGAATGAGCTGATTGCAGGAGGATCTGGGGGACAGGAGATGTTAATGCTGGGAGAAGCGCAGGCCTCGCCTCAAGCTATAACACAAACAAACAGACAAACGCCTTTAAAAAACAACAACACCCTTTTACCTGCAGAGCTGAGCCAACCCAGTGCTACGTCGGCGCTTTAACTGGTGTTTGACATAATTAGAAGTTTCCTCACAAACTACTATTCACTCCGCAGGCAATGGGATTCATTCAGCTCATCGTTTCGGCTACGTGACCAACAACTTTAACGTGAGCCTCAGCTTTATGTGGACGACTCGTCTCACTCGTGGACAGCGGTGATCCTGCAGCCGATATCCAGCCCGAGACACAGTGAAACCATAAAATACACTCAGACAGACACTTGGCTCCGTCCAGCGTCAGTTTATGGATTATAAATCAGACTCTTAGATGAGGTTATGCGATAGCCCTCTCAGTCACTGCTGCAGCAGCGCTGTCTCCGGTTGGGTATAAGACCCTGACTCACTGATGACTGCCCAGCTTGTCTTTGGAGAATAAAACTCAGACGAATGCCAGCCCCACTAAAAAAACAGGCTGGGACCTGAAATGCAGCCTCTAATACTCCTGTGGAAAACCTATAGAGGGCAGAAAATGCTCTGCGGCTACTCTAAAGTAATTAGATGGTTGATGAAGTATTTGTGTTTACGGTGGTGGGATCAACCGGCACAGTGGCAGCTTTATATTGGCCAGTGATCAGTCACATCTACTAGAAGATGGACTACATGCTGATCGCACACCTCACAGCGATTTGGATACTCAAAACTTCCTGTGCTTCATTTGCATGCTTTTAAGTCACGGCAGAAAAACAACACAGTCCTGCCTTTGTGTTTGAGCTCATCTGTTCTTCTAGGAGTTCTGGGAGGAGCTTAGGAGGTTCTGAACAACTATACAACTGGGTCAATCCTTCTGATGGCTGGTACTTTTATTAGCCTCACGTGAAGTCAAACATGTTCTCCATTTGCCAGCCTGAATGGACGGATATGGATGATATGGATGAGATTCGGGGGTTAAAAGCAGCTCAGCAGCATTCATATCAATCAGCTGGGCTAAAAGCCATTAATTTAAACACAATCAATCAGTTTGCTTCAGATTCTCCTGTTGATCGCCTGATCTTCTATCCAACATGGAAACGCAATGGTTTAAATTGCCTGTAACCAAACTCCCAACCAGAGGGGGCGTTGCTCTTCCTGCTTTTGCACTTGCTGTTACTTAACAGATTATTATTGGATATGTCTCGTTTTAGACAGGGAACAGGGGAGGGACTAGGTTACTCATTGAAGATTAGATTCTACAGGGAAAGAAACACATCCCAGTTCCCAATTAGAGTTTGACTCCAAACACCTGAGGATAGCGGGTGAAGGGTTCGGCAAAACATTTCCTTCTCGCACAAAGTCAGACAACTTCATAGAGCACAATGCTGTGAAATTTGTTCTCATCATTTGACCCATTCCTCAGTGAAGTGAGCTGGGCGATCATTGAATGACTTCCATCTTTTTGTCTGGATACATTTCTGGATCAACTGTTTTAGATTGTTTTCTCTACCATTCCCACAAGCAACAAACAAGCACTGAAGAAGTACTTTTTTGCAATTTAGGGATTTTCTGTATTCATGTTTTTGTTTCGGCCGTTGAATGTTGGGTCATCCTCTGATTGGATTCATCTCAGATGTGGGCGTGACTCAAAAATGGTTTCACACAGTGGGTCCACAAAACTTTGTGTACACATGTCTGCAGTGAACAGGCACAATTTAAATATTTCTAACTTCAGTGAAACACATCTGCGGTGGAATTTGCAAAAATGCAATTCAAATGCAAAAATATTCCCTCTTCTAGTGTCAAACCAAAACAGTAAAATGTTATGTTTGATCTCAAGTTTGGCGACTTTTTATTATTCATGATCAGACTTGCAACAGAATCCACATTTTAGAGACTGAAAAAGAAACACACAAAAAAAAACCCATCCCATTTGAGGTTTGTTTTTGGAGCGAGGAGACAGCCTCAGGAAACGTTGTCTCCTTTACAAGTCAGAGCAGCGGAAGGACTCCAGATACTCTGTGTTTAACCTGCATTTCAGCCAGTCTAAATTTCATTTGCATATTCATAACTGCATAAGAGGCCCAAAAGCTGTCTTTTAGTCTTTATATATTTATAAATCTGCTATTACTGTTGGCAGACAGAAACAAGCGGGAAAACTATTGTGTGACTAAAAACACTTCTCTTTCCCCTCAGCCACAAATGCTGTCTAAGCACTTAAATTATATCCCAACTATAAATAATCCCAGTGAGCAGCAACTATTCCAAACTCTGCCTGGTACCCATGAGACCTGTGTTCAAATAAACTGCTTCATTCCAAGCACACATTTACAGCTCAGAGCTGGCACATCACATACAAGAAAAAGAGGATTGAAATATAAAACAGCGTTTAAAAGATGCACAATGGATGAAGTATACATTCACCACAGTAATCTGATTGGGGTTTACGCAATGTCATTCATATTCCCTGAGGAGCTTCCTCTTAATATGGGCGAGTTTTCTTTATGTCACATTTGTGATCTTGGTGATAAAACATTTGGGAGTGGAATGTGTGTTAGTTAGTGTTTTTCACTTTGCTAATTTTGCCCCCCCCCCCCCCCCCCATTAAGGATGAGCTAGAGTTCTCATCTCTCCCTCTGTCCTCACATTTCAGTAAACCCGCAACAAAACAACATCTGCTCCCATAATCCAATAAAAACAAATGTAAAAAAACCAACACTTTGCATTGACATGTGCCCATAAAACCGGCCCAACGAGCACAACCACATGCGAGCGTTCATAAACCGTGTGTTATGTGTGCTGGTTTGTGGTGTAATCTCCCCGGGGGGGTGATGACACATGCACTGCCTGTCGTTCTGGACTCCCCGTGGGAAACTGGAACCCAGTACATGGGTCGGCTGGAATAAATGGGGCTTAGCTGGAAAAGTACAATAAATATCTGGGGGTATTTGGACCAGAGGGGCGAGGGCAGTTCAGCCAGCGCAACTGTTAACTCTCCATGTGCGTGTTAAGCCAGGCTGGATGAGAGGGTGGGTTCGGTTAACACAGACGTCCATTGCTTCAGACGGTCGCCAAGGCTGGTCAGTTCGTCTCTAGGCACGTATGGACAGGAAGTTGAATCCTGCAGAGGTCGACTTGCCTTGTGTGACATTCCTCGCCGCTCTCGCTCTAAGCGCCGACCACGGCGGCCTGCTCGTCTGGCCGCTGTCAGGAGGTTCGAGAATTACGACTCAAAGAGGCGTTCTGTCCGTTTCAGAGCCTGTTTTCATTGGTTGTATATTAATTGCACACTAGTCAGGAACACTTTGGCGTTTTCACATTGGAACTGCAATGGTGCTTTTTTTTTTTTTTTTTTTAAGTGATCAGTTCACGTTTTACATTCGCATGGCTTCTCCCTCCTGTCCAGCCGACAGAGGTCAGGCAGATTTATCCTCAGCCGAAGCAACGGACAACGACGACAAATGTCGTCTGCCAGCGAGTCTCTGAAGGCTCAGCAGTTCTAAGAAGGAGAACGATAAGAGGAGCGGAGCTGAAACCCGAGGAGGTCCTCCAGAAATACAGCAGATGGTCGACATGCACAGACGCATTTACTCTTGGAGGCACATCGTAAAAGTCAAATAAACACAGCACTGCGCGTTAAAAGGCAAGACATGCTGTTGACCTCAACGTCCAAGCCTTAATCGCACAACAAGCCGCTGCCAGCGAGCGCCCTGCCCCGACCTGCTCTCTCCGATGGCCATTTATCTGCCAACGCCCACTGCAAGCTGCCCCCCATCCACACCGGTGAGGTCACGCCAATTCTCTTCTCACTTCCTGCAGGAAGTCAACTGGGACTGGAAAGCCACACACACTCACACACACACACGCACACACAAAGCAAACTCTATGCTGAGATTTGGGGGCATTTCATCAGGATAGCAGAGCAGAGCAGCGGTAGCACGGGTAGCGTCTCCCTTGAGCCCGTCCCAAGCCCGGATAAATGCAGAGGCTTGCGACAGGAATGGCATCCGGCGTAAAACTTTGCCAGAATTAAACATGCAATCGACTAGAATGTTGATTTGCTGTGGCGACGCCTGACGGAAGACGAAAGAGGAAAAAGAAGAAGAACAGAGCTTTAACTTGAACCCGCAATACTGAGGCAGCAGTGAATCCAGCCATGTCATGCTGTTCCTCTCCGATGGTGGCGTTGGTGGTTGCTGGTGGATCTCCTAGCTCCTGGCGGTATTTACAGTACACACTCACCCACCTTCCCAAAAGCCACTCATTAAATGGGATGAGCAAAGTGCTATTTTCCCAGCGTGAGCGCGCTTCTTCCTGCTTATCCACCTAATCCCATAACAAACTCACAACATGTGTAGCACAGGATCAGCCATCATGCCAACAAAAACAAGCCCTCTTTGTGACTAATAATAACAATCATAACGGATTTCCACATTTGGAGAAATCAGCCTCAGCAACACAAAAACTGCATGCTCAGCGGCTGACACAGCCAAAACGAATTCTTATTTCATTTTAAATCAACTTGATGTTGCAGGATGCTCGTCTGCCCCGACAGAGCCCATCAGCTAGTGAACTGCTGATCAATCAGTTTAATGCACACGCACATGCTCTACTCTCCAGACATGGGACACTGGTTTTTAGAACATTTTGTTTAGTTTATTTGTGCATTTCTTTTTCTTTTTGCACCCACTCTAGTGGATGCAAACATTGTGCAACATTTTGAGCTGACTCAATAATGTCTCCTATAAAGAAACAGCTTTTTAAAGCTAACAGCTGTGATGAGGGAGGCTGCAGGAAAAATTTGGATTTCTTAATCCTGTGCTTCATTTTTAAAATAATAATATGTTATATCCTTTCAACCAGTTAATACTATTTTGTCTTCAGGGCCTAATCTGAGCCTGTTCATTGGACCAGGAAGCCACAGGTCACTGGTGTCCATCAAGACAGACCCTGAACAAACCAGGAAGCCAGCAGAGAGACATGGCAGCACTGACAGGATCCCTGACACTTGTAGCATCATTATTCAACATGCTAATGATGAATCCAAGGCTTCGTTAAACTTCTTAAACCCAGAATACACCCTCCGTCCTGTTTGGGTTTCTGTGGAATGTCAAGTCTTGAGTAATATTTGTGCCATTTTCACACCGGAGGAAAAAGACACAAACAACAGGATCGTTTAAAAAGCCTTTCAGCGCCGTTAAAAGTCACTTGAAGTTTACTACACAAAGTAATCTAAAGTCAGATCAGTCTGACTTGCATAGACGACAGCGAAGCAGCGTCCTGAAGCTCCCAGTCACCGTTCATCACCAGTGATCTGGCTTTCATCTCACCTTTAACACAGATCATGGGGGGGGGGGCTTGTTGGACTTCCCCTAAAGACAATGCTATCGCCAGCATTGGGATATTGAATTCTTAATCCAAAGCGATTGTCCATGTGCAGCTCATAATGCCGCTCTTTCCGATTCAATATGGCCTTTGACAGAGGTTGAATGCAGGCAGGCTTTATGTATATTGAGCTGAGAACACAAGGGAGGGAGGGAAAGTGTGCCTGGGCAATAGCGACAAACATTGCTGGGCATTACAAATGTGTTATTATAAACACACTATACGGCACATGGGGAAATCTCTCTCCATATATATTTCCTCTGAGTTTAAAACGTTCTTTCAGCCGGCAAGCAAAAACTAATAATACTCGAAATATGTAGCTTTGGTTTGAATAAAAGAAACTCCACAGCTTTCAATACAACACAAGGAAGTCTTTGTTCAGGAAACAGTGCTGCCTCACAGGATTTTCAAAGCATATAGTAGATCTTTTTTTTTTTTCATTTACAGTGCAGCGCATGTGTGCCATGTGTGGCGCACGCGGGCTCCGCCTCTTCCTGTGGTGGCGTGGGATGTCGGCGGTAGCTTCGCCTTTGCAGCGGCACTGGAAGTATTGTGGCGGAACTGGATTTGAGAGCAGACCTTCTCTCCCACCACGCACGTCCAGATGTGCTACACTCTGGGTACATGGTCAAAAGCTAGTGAAGGAGGTCACGTGTTTATCAAAGTTATGATAACTTTCATTTCTGAAAATGCCTCTTTGATTTATATACAAGGATAGTTTGGTGTGTCGGGGAAGAGACTCTCGCTACGAGTTGGATGAGAAGGTTTATGCTGCTATAATGTATGTGGATCAAGCAAGAAAGTACAGCTCGGAGATGGAGTCGTATCTTAGGATAAAAAGAGGGAAACGGATCGCTGGATGAGTGTAACAGCAACCAAATGTGCTCCTGTGTATCTCTACATCCCAACTCATTGACACCATCAGCTAACAGCACCAGCTAATCCCGTGTCGAACCATTAATGAACATTTGTGTTATAAATGACAAAGCAAGCCAGCTGGTGCAACATCCAGTCGCAGCTGCCAATTTGGTTTTCTTTGTGTGCAAATTACAGTGGCACTAATTTCCTGATCCACTCTGGAAAATGTAAATGGGATCATAGCAGAGCTGCATCTGGTAGGTAGAGCATCTTTGGACGTGAGAAACTTTCAGAGTAAAAGAAAACCCATCCTGAGACATGTTAAAAGGGTTAGGGTTAGGATTTAACATAAATTAACCGTGTCCCTTTGCGTCCTTGTGTCTGTGTCGCATTGATGTGTGAGTGGAACAAGCTAAAACGAAGAATTTACAGGAGCCAAATCATCCTTCCCTTCATCTCTTGTCCTCCTTCATCCTTCATGTACCCCGGAGCTGACGCAGGTGCGTTCACTAAACCTTCTTAAAGAGCCCCCCCCCTCGTCCTCTAATCCTCACTCCTTTCTCCTTCAAATCTGCAAGAATCTTAATTGTACATTGTCAATGTGCGGGTTTCTTCACCCCCATCCAGCAAGGGAGGTGATCTCGATCAGCTGCAGGGGATTGCCTTGCACATTGGGGGGGGGGGGGGGAGATAACCTCGGAGGAGCCGATGTTTGACAGCTCTGTGACATCACACACAATAAACAAAAAAGTGAGCTATATTAACAATGATGGCACATCCACACAGGCCGGGGCTGCCTGTACGTTCTGCATGCTGCGGAGTGAACAATGAGCGTCATTTATTAACAGCCTCAACAAGACAATGATCCTTTTAGCAACAGATTCCGGTGGCACTGGACAGAATGCCACTAGTGTTCTCTGGGAAATCTGGGACAAAGAGGGACAAGCAGAGGACGGGAGGGTCGACAAACTGCGTTGACCTGCCTTCACTGTAAGCTGTTTACAGCAAGCCGGGGCCTGGGTTGGCGTAACGGCGTGCATGACTGGGCACATTCAAGCCGACGCCGAACGGTCGGCTTGACCGATGGCACAGCAGCGCTAGCGTTTTATCAGTGTGTGCTTTGACATCTAGTGCTGATTCACATGCCACTGCTCAGCAGACACATGTTCAAATTAGGCCACTGCCATACATATTAGCATGTTCAGCTAACAGGGTTCAAAATATAAATAGTCATTCTGAAAACCCAGACTGTTACTTTTAGCACTCCAAGACCATGCATGCCTGCACCACTGGAAAAATGTAATTTTGTCCTGATATGGATGGACCTTAACTTCAATGATAAATGAACCAAAAGGAACTGACATGGACGATGAATGGAAAGCGTAGTTTTTGCTGATTTAAACAAACTGACAGCGTTCAGAGGAAGAAAGACAAGCGATGCCCTTTGACTCCTTCAAACCGTAACAACTGGCATTCTCATCTGGCACGGCTCATGCACCAAAGGCAGCCGTTATCTTCTAAAGCGTCTGATGCTGGCCTGCATCCCCCCCCCCCGGTTAAGGGGATTCCTCTGGATGCTCGGGTCGCACCGTCTGCTCCAGCTGCACTCGGGGGGGGGGGGGTTTATTGTTGCGTTGACAGCACTGTGAATTGTGACGCTTAATGTAATTGCAGAGCAATATGTAGGTCTGATCCGCTTAAGGGGATGTTGAGGTCTGTTCCTGCAGAGTCAGAGCAGCGGGAGCGTGGCTGGATCCATATGCAGGGATAAACGCTGATGTCAGGTCACCACTGAGTCAATAACGCCGTCTCCGCGGCTGCTCTGTCGGGCTTCCATAACTACAACATATCGGTATTAAGGCTGCAGGATTTCATTACTCAATTGTTAAGTGATTCATGGGGATATCGTTTTCCCGAAAGTCTCAGCCCAGTGCTTGGGGAGTAGCAAGTTGGCAACATGCTGGAATGGAGACTATGAGCCTTTATTAAGATAAATGCATTTTCTATTCCGACTCGTACTCTGAGAGCACAGCTCTAGAGAAAGGAGGCGGGAATGATTCAGATTTACGCTCTAGTCCGGTGTTACGTATAACAGCAGCATGGAATGCTTCTTCCCTTCTTCTGGTTTCAGTACATTCTAGACCTGAGTGTTTTACTCCGGATGAGGCTCTAAGTGGTCGTTTCACACGACACTAATTTGTCAGCCATATCCCTTCATTGCGCATGCATGCATGCATTCATTCAGGTCCGTCATGCTTGTGGGAGCTGAGCAGCGGTTCTGGAGCGAGCCAGTCATCAAGTGTTGCTGGGGAAGGAGCCTCAAAGCAGTTTGAGAGTTTCCACACATGACACGCTCAAAGGAGAGCGCCGGGCATCGGCTTCACGCCCAGGCACGGTGGGCCAACGGCTTCAGTTCAGATCAAATAGAGCTGCCTCTTCCTAATCCAAGACGAACAGGTGCTTCTATTTAAAAGAGCAAATCCTCTCCAATCTGCCCAATGGAATCCCGGCTCTCCTCCTCCTCCTCCTCCTCCTCTCCCACTCTACTGTATACTGTTTTTTTTTATGCCTTTCCAGGATTAGCAACAGAAACAAAAGCACAGTGCCTGAATGAGATGTGGAAATCTGCATGAGGAAAAGCACTTAAGAAACCGAAGCTTCCACCGCCCTTCCGCCAGAGAGCGTACCAAAAGTTTCAAATACAGCAGCAAGTAACTTTCATTCAATTCACGAGGACATTTTCTTTGTGGAATGATTCAACTTATGGATGCTTACCAAGAATAAAGACATAAACTGAGTTTTAGCATCTGTGTTTTTTTTTAGATTTCTACATTTTGTTCTCCTCCTTGTCTCTGATTTCATCATAAACTGTCTGTAAGCTGTTTTCTGGCTCCCTGCCTATAGCACCAAGCATCAACAAACAAAGCTGCCAGCTAATGAATAAGGAGGACTAAGCAGCTTTAAAGGGACATGTTTCACCTCAGCTCATTTCACACACTAAAAAGAAAACATCCTAACTTGGAATCATGTGTCTACTGTGGCTCTTGTAGAATAAAGGCTACACTGAAAATAACAGCGAGTTAACTTGAATCACATAAATAAAGACAATAAGCAGGTTGTTGGCAGGACGTCCCGGTTGGTGACGGGAATAGCATGAGGATCTTTCCTTCCAGCCGAGCAGTTAATGAAGGAGAGTATATAGTTCCAGCAGTTCTGCACCATCTGGACTTCTACTCCCATTGTATGAAGTTGAGTCATTAACAATCTGGGCAGCAAGCAGTCGAGATTTCCTTGATCCCACACCGAGGAAATGTCTTCGACAAAGTTCACTCAGAGTGGAAGACAGAGAGGGGCTTGGATAGATTTGGAAGCGGCTGAGGGGAGGGGTGTGTGTGTGTATATATATATACATACATATACATATATATATATACATGTATATATATATATATATGACAGCGGCCGAAGCACAGCTAGAAATCACCCTTTGAGCCCAGGGTCATTATGGGAAAAGCACAGTGTGGCAAACCGAAGCTCTCATGAAGGCAGCTGAGTTTGAGGTCTGCTAATTATACTTTCCTCCTTGGGCTAGGAACCAATTTGTCTCGTTCTCTACGCCACCAATTCCCCCTATCACGCTGACAGAGAGTCTCGCGGAACTGCTCCAAAAGCTGCAATGAAAACAATTTGCTCTAAGAACCAGCAGGGTCTGGATTCAGCCTTGAAAACTCTGGAGAGAGAGATCGGAGACACACATTTTATCGTACCCGTCCGAATGTGTTACCCTGTAAAAGGGGTAATAAGAACGACCCGACCCCTGGGCTGGCCCTGGGAGCCGCCTATTCACACGAGCACAATAAAGACCTTTTTAAATATGAATTTACTTCAGCCTGTGCGGCTCAGTCAGCTTTTGTTGTGGACATAATGCGTATGGGCTGTGTCTGCACCAACAAACAGGGACGGGGCCCGGGGTAGGCCCGTCTCAGCTCAGGACAGCGTTCCAGGCTTCCTTAAAAAGCTCTTGTCTTTCCCTTTGTGTACGACCCGGTGAGTTCACCATGAAAAACAGAACAGCAAGAATGATGCAAGGTACAAGAAAAATAGATTGAATGCGTCATGATTATGTAGAATGAAGTCATCTTTTTAAACTGTGCGTCTCTCGGTTAAAAGAAACATCTGGGAGGGAAAAGTTGGAACCTTTTAAAGACAAACCCATCCCAGCATCCCTGGGACTGAAGGTCCCCTCTGAGTCACGACTTGGCGGACACACACACACACACACACACACACACACACACTGTGTTCACACTCTTACTGACGTAAGGAGATAGAGAGCAGAAATTAACAGAGCAGCGACCTCGGCGGTGGGAAGCGCCAGGTGGGGTGTGAGAGATTGCTCATAGGGTCTCGGGGAGTGAGGCGAGGGTTCTCACAGAACCAGCCAAAACAACAAAAGCGCTATTCCCAGTAGCAACAACATACTTTCTCTCAAAAGGCCACATCCTTATGAGAAGAGGGAACTTCATGTGAGTATTCCGGGTCAAGATCAGTCTTGGTGGATGTGCACCGGTGACCAATACTAACCAGCTCATCTCACCTCATCAACCGTCTTCCCACGTTGACTTGATACAGTGAGAATGGGACTCATCCCGGCATGCATGGGCGGATTGGCAGACGAGCCGGATCCCTGCGGGTCTGCTGCCAGATCCCGGACTGAACAGCACGGACATTGTGTCGACTAGATCGGGCCTGACTGTGTGTCCCGTGGTGCTTCCTCAGCAGGCTGAAGCGCCGAGGTGAAAGTGAGTCCTGGAAGGGCCATGTGGGAGTGGTGGTTTTATATCCAGGACATTAGCGTGAGGAAGAGCCCACTCAGGTTAAGCCTCAATTCAAACACACTGAGCTGCTTCACCAAACCTAATGGATGGGACGCTGAGGAAAATGTCAACCTTCCTGTCAAAGAGTTCTTCACGCCAAACACTTCACTCAGTCTTGGCCTTGACTCTAGGCAGTCGTTAAATCGTTTAGAAAGAGGTGCCAATGATGGAGACATTTCTTTTTCAATATATTTCGTCGGTGAGTTTCCAGCACCAACTCAAAGCTGTGACGTTTCCACAGCGACTTCCAGGAGTTGCTTTCCAAAAGCAGCCATCATTCATCCGACTTTGCTTCCTCCTTCTTCACAGAAAGCAAAAAAAAAAAAAAGCATCTCAGTATTTGTAAAAGAAATTCAGAATTCTGGAAACGTTCATTTACGTTTTAGAATTGCAAAGTTAAATGAACGTGCTTCTTCTAGAAGTGTAAAAATGAAGAGGAGATTCAATTCTCACTCAATTTGTGATGGTGGCTGTCGGCCAACTGGGACGCACACTTCACAGTGTGTCTTATGGCTGGTTCACAGAGCTCTGCGTGTGTGTGTGCGTGTGTGTGTGCGTGTGTGTGTGCGTGTGTGTGTGCGTCTGTGTGTGTGTGTTGCCTTCTTCCACAAGCTATCTCTGCCAGTTATATGATTGTGCGTTGTTGAAACAGAAATTTCCTTGATCTGCTTCCACTCTCTGGCCGGACTATTAAATAAATGCAGCTAAAATTGCTTTCAAGCCCCTCCCCCAAAAAGCTTTAATTGGCCGATTGTTCCTCGTGCTTACTGCCTGTGCATCCTTGTGTTCAGCAGTTTTCTGACAGTCGATGGTTGGTAGGCTGGTGGTGGTGGTGGGGGGGGGGGCTCAGTCTCAGAGTGGGGTATTAATCCTTCCAATGTCAGTCAGAGGCAGGGATCTAATCCCTGAAATATTAATCATTGAGGCGGGAAAAGGGCGTCGAGCCCAGAACACATATGCTTGAGGGCAATTTGTAACAGCAGGGATCCAATCAAAAGAAGCCACTTTTGATTCCAGTGCGTATTGGATCATCTCAAGGACTATTTTTATCTTTATTAAAGTAGAGCAACGCCTCACACATCAGTGCATTTCAGACTAACCGAGAGGAAGGAAGACTTTGCAGGATCTCATGAAATAACGACCACAGATAGAGCAAAGCCTGTTTCGCTCCACGCAAACAATGAGTCCTCTTTTTCATTCCGCCCAACATCCCCTGGAGTCCGGATCATACGCAGCAGATCCACGGATAAAAGGGCCGGTTCATGACTTTCACATCCACGCCTGTTCATGAGGAGAGAAAAGCAGACGTTATTGGGTGCGACCTCCACCTCCCTCTCTCGATCCAGTGAATGAAAGGAGGCTCTATTGAGCCTGGATGGTCTGTTGCTTTAAACCACAGTGGAAAATATGACGGCCCAGCAGCAGGTAGGGGGAAGAGGCTTCTGGGGCTGCACGGGTGGGAGGTCCCGCCACCATTGCTGCCACTTCGCACACTTGTTTGGATGCCTTTGTGAACGTTTAACTGACAGTCAGCGACCTCAAGGGTTGAGTTTAAATTAAAGAGTGATTTCTCTTTGAGGATGCAAATTACGATGAACCTCGGGAACCTTTCAAAAGCCCAAAAGCATCAGCCCCAACTGCCCCAGAGGAGCCCGTTTCTGGGGCAACCATCAGCCCTAAAGTCTCAATTATACTCTGTTTAACTTCCAAAATTGTCTGTTTCAAAAGGCGTCAGCCTGCATCCATGTGTCCTTCACATTGCTGTTAATAACACATCCCTCAGGACCGTGAAGTGTCATCTGTCATGAGGCGATGATGTGCAGCAAGCAAATTGCGTGGAGGGAAAAGTTTCCTAAAATGTCTCGAATAATGACAGGTACTGAGAGATTTTCTTTGCCTCTCTCGCGTTGTCTTGAATTCAGTGTCACAACCGCCACAATGGATGTGACTCCATTTCACAGTTCTGATGACGATTGCTGCCGCCAATGAGCGGCGACAGCTCAGACCTGATGCAAGCAGTCGCTGTGATAACTGGAAGCGTTCAGGAAAACACGCAATGCCTCGTGTTTCATCTTCCTCTGCGTCCATCCTCCCTCTCCTCTTTCCACTGAGGGTGAAAACAAATCCCCCCCCCCCCCCCCCCCCTGTGGGGATTAATAAAGCTGTATGAATTGAAGAGAATGAAGTAGGATTGCACCTCAGATCTTTCACTCCTCTACCGCAAATAGTTCTGCGGTCAGAGATCGCTGTGACATTTTGACTGGAGGCTGACGACAATAATAGAACGCACCCCCACCCCCCCACCAAAAAACCACAGTCTGCAGGAACCAGCAGCAACATTTCTGAGTGGTTGAAACAGAAGGAAATGGTTAGAAAATGTAGTTTAGTAGCATTTAAATGTCACATTTTAGTCTGTAACTATAGAGATTTTATAATGCTGAAAATCTTAGCCAAAAAAAAAGCATCAGTCATCTGAAATGTACATTTCCAAATGTGCTGCTTTTAGCCTTTTAAACACACAATCTGCCGTGAACTTTAATGCTGCACCGCAACACCCTACATTAATTTGTTTACCTCTGCATCAGTCGCTACCCTCAAATATCCTCTCAACGTGCAACTATAATCTCTACGCTAATGCTAAAGTCCTTTCAGGCCGTGCTACAATAGGATACGCTGAATGTGTTCCATATTTTACATGTTGTCCAGCGCTGGTTTGAGGGTTCTACTTTAATAGATTTATTCAAATAAAGCCAAGTTCAGTAGGAGGGGTCATGCAGCTCTGTATTTAAGGTGCAGTAGGAGATTCTGGAGAAAGATATCCCACCCTGTTATTACCCCTAAGACTCAGCCTGCTGCCCTTCAGCAGATGCACCTACTTCACCTTTAAATGCTCCTAAGCTGAGTCCTCCTTGTACCCAGAAAACCATTCCCGTCGGAACGACTCGGGCATTCGCTGGGTTCATCTTGTTCCCATGGGAGATAAACCCTCCCATTATTCCAGAAGCATTGAAAGCGAGTAGCGAGCGTTTGCGTATTTCTGTTATGAGTCCTGCATAAGAGCACCCATTATACCCATAATATTACATGAAACGGCAGAATGCGACGATGCAATGAGACAGTTGGAAAGTCGTCGCTGTGCTGTGATGTCATGTGCTGGTTATGTCCCATCCTGCGGGGATTAGTGGGAGAAAGCCGGGCCTGGCCAGGACGTCACACCTTTTTACTACAGCTGCGGCAGATCACAGCTCAAACAGACACGACTGCACGGGTCAAAGCAGGTTATCCACATCAGGGCCTTGCCCTTGCATTGTGTGTGAACAGCTCTTTTTATCAACTCGTGTGTGTGTGTGTGTGTGTTTTTTTTTGGTCCATTCAGAAACTCCGCATCTCCGTGTCGGAACGCTTCAATCTGGAGTTCAACACAAAGCCAACCATTTGCTGCATTTCTTCTCAATGCCGACGAGACGCTTAACTCTGGGTCAGTGAAACACCCACAGTTCCACACCGAGTGGGGAAGGGGGGGGGGGGTTCTGCCCTGCTGACACCCTTACAATGACTGAAACTGTTTTATGCTGAGAAGCTCGACCTTACAAAGAACAAAGAACATTTACCATTAACCATTAACACGAGACTCAGCAAATTATCTGAAGCCATCCAAAAGCTTTTTAAACAGGGCGAGCACAGAGAGCTGCTGCCTCGTTCTCTATGCAGGAAACCAAGCTGAAATGATAGTGTCAATCTGTTGCCGTGTGTCTGTGGAGTGTAACTTGTTAACTTGTAACTTGTTAGCTCCACTGCAAACATACAAACCTAATTTCCCATGTGTGTCTGTAAAGATCTAAAGTGTTGGCTCCGGATCAACGTGATCTTATTTAGTCAAAATAAAATGTCACAACAACCTGCTGACGGACAAAGGCGAGTCCGGTTCCTCCCGCTGACTGTTTAGTTTCCCCCCCCCCCAGGAGAATTAATGTGTGTGTGTGTATGTTTAGTCAAAAACACACACACACACACACACAGCTCAAAGCAGGTGTGTGTGGGGGTGTGATCCTATGCCATAAGCCTCCTGCAGAGATGCCACAGGCTGTCCGTGCTCGATGCGGACCTACTGGACCGCCGCGCGTGAAAACACTCGCCTTTCATTCCACGCTGACAGAGGAGGTGTTCAAAGCAACAGCTGAAGGCTAAAAGTACTCGGTCTTTGTTGAGTGTAAAGCAGCCAGTAGGTTGCTGCAGCTCTCTGAGCATTTAGACCGACACAGATAACCTGACTAAAAGAAGCGTCTGCTTCCACCTCATTAACGATTCCGATATGAATCAACTAGGATCTCCCCGTTTCCCGTTTTCAATGAGCGCTGATTAACATTGTGTTAGCAGATAATGGGGGATGTGTTTGAGTTGGGTTTGGTGTGAGCTCACCTGCTGGCTCCAGGGTTCATAGAGCTTTAAGGAGGTTTAGAGCTCTTCAGCACAACCTCCTTCCTGTGGCTCCTTTCTCCTCTGAAGCCAGGAAAAAACGCTATCTTTCCATTTCAGCGCTCGTGTCAGCCAGTCTGGCTCATGTGGCGATGTCAAGAGACAAGCGAATCAGGACGCCGCGTTTCAAATGTGTCAGAGTTTTGGTTTTCATGGTGGATTTTATAAATAGTATCACAGATTGTGTTCAAGTCAAGCAATTAAATAGCATATTATAACAAACTGATGCTGATATTGTGTAGCCACAGCCCTTTACTGAGACGAGAGCTCTCACTTACTCCAAAGCTAAGAGTTAAGATAATCTATTTCAGTTTTTTTTATTTTGATGGACTGCACATCTTTAACTCAAACAGGCCGCTGCATCCATCCGCCCCCTACAGATGCAATCATCTTGGATGCTGGAGTCTATCTCAGAGGTGGAGTACATTTTGCACAGGTTGCCAGTTAATCTGACAGGTATGATGCATAAAGGTGCTGGAGCACCTCGAGGGAACCTACATCGCCAAACAAAACAACGTACAAACTCTACACTGACAGCTTGATTTTTATTTTTAACTTATTGTGGCTGTTAAAGGGAATGACTTTCTTTTTGTCGATTGAACCAATATGCTAAAACTGCAGCCAAACGTTGGCAGCCATTGGCTCAGACAGAAGAGGGAAGTCAGAAGCTAATTGAGAGAAGCACTGATGCAGCGTTCCTTTTGGTCTTTAATAAGGTGTGTGAGTAATACTGGCCTTGTCCTTATAAAAACCAACATCACTGATGTATGAGTTTAATCATGCTGGGCTAGCACATGCTAAATACGTCTGTGTCTAAATTCTGTCACTCCTGTTTGGACCTAAACACCATGATTCCATCAGAGTCATGGTGTTAAACCCATCTGTCTGAGACTGCTCGGCCTCCATCATGAGAGCTGCATGTGGGCCCAGCAGCACGAGGCGCATTCGTGATAATCAGGTGTCATCAGCAGAATCGCTTCCCCACTAGTAGTGGAGATGCCCCCCCCCCCCCCCATTCAAAGTCAGGCACGCCAAACAGGCTGGCGATCGCCGGTTGCTCAGAGGCGCTCACATTGATCGGTGTTTGCGCTGTCCCCTTCATGATGAAGTATGTGGCTGAAAGGTTCAAGTGAAGGAAGATAAAACTTCAGAGCAGATGACTCCTGTTTGATGCTTGAGTTTGCACACGGAGAAAAGGCGATACGATTTGAAGATAGCGGCTGGCAGATGACCAGCTCGGACCAACTGAGAGTCACGTTAATCTCCTAAATGCCCCCTGAAGCGATATTACAGTACGGTGAAGCTCCCAGAGCTGCCACACTGTTTAAAAAACGACAACACATATTTGAGCCATGGAGGAGGGACCTGAATATAAACTACCTCCGACTCTCCGTCCACAGCCGTCGATTGAAAACGACAAACCTTTTAGCCCCGTTACCGACTTCAATGGGAGCCCTATGTGCTCCAGTTACAGGGGGGAGTTAAAAATAGGCCTCACTCAGTCACCACTTAGCGTGGCAATGTGGAGAGCAGATCGTAAATGAGCGCAGTGAAGTGCTTGAATGGCAGCCCTTGTTGCTGGCTGGCCGGGCCCTGGTGCACGCGCTGAATGTAAAGCAGTAACGCAGGCAGCTAATGATCCAGCAGTAAAAACACTTGGGGTGCGTTAAAGGTGGGGATGCAGGGCAGAGGAGGACAACAGAAGCTCTGTTGCCACGTTGGGAGCATGACATGGAACCGTGCTCAATGTGGCATGCTGGGAGGATGTGACCTGCTGTCCGACCCGGAGCATCTATTAGTGGCACCCACCGGCTTCTCTGCTCCTATTTAGCTTTGAGTCGCCAGATTCAAATTCTCCAGGCTGAGCTAACACCCCTCTGATGTCTGTCTCCATGCTGCCCAAAAATCATGACTTGATTGAAAATTGGCTGCAGTCCAGTCACATCTGATATGATACAGTTTCTATGAGTAATACTCCACTAGCCGCCTCTGGGAGGCGATCCAGCTAAATAAACTGCGCTGTCCTGCTTTGCTGCGACTGCATATGAGCAAATACGTAGTTATCCTCTAATTTAACATGAGCGTGAGTATCGTGTGGCGCAACAGCCAATCCTGAGGTTTTCCTTCCTTTGCCAGGAATTGAACTACGAATGTTTTCGATTTTCTGGCATAAATAATACGATGAATGCAGATCCACAACAAAATGATGCAGACTGAAGATACTATTCTGATATTCTGATTTATTGCACCTTAGGCATGTCGCCTTTTTTAAACCGGATTTAATTGCTAGACATTTCACAGAGCTCAAATAGGAAATTACAAAGAATTCCTGTACCTTACATACACATCTTAAAATACACTACACAGGCTTTTATCTCAGTTAAAATCTAAAGGTATAGTATAAAGAAGATAGTAACATAATTTATGGCACTGATTTACTTAGTTTTCCAGTATTTTGTCTGTCGCATTGGAAACAGAAAAGGATAGCTGCTCCCTCTGAGAGGGAGCCGGGCCTCCGTTTGGTACCATAACAAATTGTGCATTACTAACATCTCACAGACTGCAAATAGCAGTGACAGCCACATTTTTTTTTTTAAGTCAACCTGGTTAAGAGGAAGACAGGCTCCTTAATGTGCTCTGTTTTATATTAGTGATGGTCTGAAACTATCACTATGTGGGATTGTGCAGTACAAGCCGTAGAGGCGTCTCTTTCCCTTGGTTTTCTCCTCTTTAGCCTCGGGTCTGCCGATATGAACCCGCGTTGTCCTGTTTCAGCTGCCACCACACCTTAACCCGCGCCACATGAAAGCTCCACAGGCAGCTGTTGTCACATTGCCTGTCAGACCGTACTGAGGGACGGAGATTTTGCCGACTGCCATAGACACAACAGCACTGACGTCTTAGTACCAATCGCTGCCAGAGCAGAACTACCGTGTTTCTAGGGTTCAGGCTAATCTTGACATCTGAGCTGCGTGGGCTCATGGGCCGGGACAGCTGTACCGCTGCTGGGGAATTGTGTTATTGGTGCAGAAGCAGCTGGAGTTTCTGACTGCTCGGCAGTTTATCTGTGACTCCCTCACCTCCTCTAGTTTCAGGAAATTTAACATTTGAGGCTTTCACTCAAAGCAGTCCCAGTTGTGTTGATAGCGGGTCTCTGCAGCTCAGGCACTCACTCCTGAAATATCCTCGCAAGCCACTTCCAGATTGCACACCATGCTGCCGATGCAGTCAATCTCATGGTGAACATTTGGTGAAACTAGAACAGGACTGCTGAGATTTGCTGATTATGATACATCCCAATCATTTGAATTGTTTTTAACACACGTCAGAGTGTTCCAAGAGGTGCAACCATAAATCCTCCTCACATTAGGCAATAAAACTTTGGCCTCAGAGTTGAAATAAAGAGAGGACTCCAGGGATGACCTACCTCAACCTGCAGCACCCAGCACATGATCTAGAACAGAACTATGCTTTGGAACGTGAGGGGTTCATCACAGATAGGCTCAGATTTCATTTCTGTGGAGCCAGATATGGTGTGGAGGGAGCATCGAGGGAACTATAACCTACCAAATACTCATCCTAAAGACTCAGTCAAGGAATGAAGACAAATAGGAGGATACTCATTACAAGTGTTACACAGGGGAGGTCACGCAACTGCAGCGTGCTCAAATCTCGGCTGTATGAAATCCCCCAGAGGGTGAATATAGCTGGGAAGAAACTGATCCCGGCCACCGCCTCTCCGAAGCACATGGCATAGGGTGAGAATGTCCAATGACTTAAGGAGGGCCGCTGTCGCTGCGATGGCCGTGAGACAACCTCATTGATATTCACAGGTTATCCTGGCTGATATTCAGCGATGCTAAAAGTCAGCATGCTCAAGAGGAACATTTCCAACTGCTGCATTATTAAACTCCTGTGGATAGAAGGGGGGGTGCTTCCAATACTGGGCTGAAGCATTTAAAGTGACTTAAACTATTTGAAGCATATCTGGATTTGACCATCTGGCCAGCAGGTCTACGCCAGTTTAATCAGCCTACAGCCATTATTCACAAGGCAGCGGTGACCAGGGTGCAACAGACTGAGGCCGGCTGCTCATGTCAGCTCTGATCAAATGCTTTTAAGCCTCTGAACTAAGTGGGTCCGGTCAGGCCACTGAATTAGTCTTCCGTGAGCAGGTAGGATTAGGAGTCCAGGTTTTAGACACACTCGACTCTGTTTTAGTTCTTCGCTCCATTAGTTTGCAGCTCAAGCAGCATTTAGACTGTGCACTGCAGGAAGTGGGTAAAGATCATCATCCAGGTTTAAAACTATCTCTGAATCAATGTCCTGAGACAAGAAAGACAACAAAAAGAAGTCATCCTTACCCTGGAGGTGTTAGAGAAGGATGAAGATCCTGTCCAGGGACAAGACGCAAGACCCCCACCCAAAAAAATAACAACATCCAGACGGCCCCTAACACAATGTTCTACAATCCAGCACTCTGCTCGTCTTATTTGCAGTAGCAATGTTAGTTTTTGCTGTAAAGTAGTGTATCTTTATATTCTTTCATATTCCCTCATTATCACAACCTGATTATCTATTTATTTCTCTAACTCACACGATCCAGCTCACTTCCGCTGTCTGTGATTGGGGGGGGGGCATTAGTGTTTCTGTTCATTATTCCGGAAGCATTCTTTCCTGGTTCGGGCCAACAAACCGGAGTCCCCAACCTGGAACAGATGAGTTGAAGAACCTTGAAGGACCACAAAGCCCAACAAACAAATCCATATCACATAATTAGAGCGACTGATTAATCCATATTATTACATTAATAGAGGAGAAAAAATATCAATGCAGATAACAAGAATAAGAGACGCATCCTTACTGCTTCATTTCTGCGTTTTCTCCTGGGGCTGTCATGGCATGGATTCTTTCGTACCGCAGCGTAAGAGCAATAAATCAACACATAAAGATGGTTAACCAGCGTCCGTCGCCCCCGATTGCATCACCACCGGGCAAGTGGATCAGATTCACAAATCAATTTGGGCCAGGAATGAGAATTATCTAGAATAGTATTGACAAGAGAAGAATTCTCTGCTTATAGAAATGCAAGTCAAACGTCCTGTCCTTGTTTCCCAGTCAGACACAAGACTGCCTAACAGCTGGACGTGGATAAATAAAATACAAAAATGCACAATTTTATAAAATGCTGGGCCAAAGAAAAGAGTCTCAGCAGAAGAAACCCTTTAATGGGTGGCACCTTTGTCGCAGATGCAGTCAACAGCCTATCAGCACAGTTCATTTTTACATTGTCTGTCATACGGTGAAATAAAAATAGCACAGCTGCATAAGTGAGTCTCTCTTTTTCGAGTTTGAAAGAGCCTCGTCAGCGAAACAGAACTGTGGACTTTTATCACATCCAGTATTAAAGTTCGATGAGCTGGAATCTCGAAGAGAAAAAACAGAGTCCAGATGACTTTCAAAACTTGCATCAGAATTCAAGGGAGGTCACACAGAGACTAAATACTGGGTGGAAGCTGACCTGGAATCCACAGAGAACGGCCTGAGGGCTGAAGACTTTTGCACGTTACACAGTAACTGATTCAAGCTGAGACCGACAAACTCAAGGAGAATATTCTCTGTTCTTTAAACCTTAGTTTTTCATTGGTGATTTACGAACAGCAAATCTTCTGTCTTCCCAGAAGACTGACCTGATCACATTCACGCCCGATTACAACCAGTCTGAATTAGGTGCTGCTTTTACACGTCCCTCCCCCAGACCCGATTCCTTCCCTCCAATCTCAGGCCTCTGCTGCCAGCGTTAGTCGTCTCTCTGTGGATTCTGGCTGCAGCCTAGCATGTCGTAAGGATAGATGGATGAATTTGGTTAGTTCAGTTTGATAAAACAACCAATTGGCACCAGACGACTTACATTGCAATGAAAAATATGTGAGTTGGTGATGATTAAAGCTGTAAAAGGTCGGGTTTGGCTGGAGATAAACAGCCACCAAGCGATAAAAATCAAAACTCCCTGAATGAGTCGTGTTTTTATGGGCTCAGTGCAAAGGCACACATTTATATATGGTTTTATGAAGCACAGGGGTCGTTTCCATCGATACGTTTATTAAGGTATCCATCAAATCAAGTTCTAATGATATAAAACAGATTGATAAACTGTCCTGGGAGTTGTGAAATGATAGCATGTGATGGATATGACAAAATAAGGTCACCTCCACACAGACTACAAAGAGACTGTGTCTCACGGGGGGCAGGCCTGGCGAGAGCCCCCGGATCCACGGCCTCAAGAGATGAGAGAGACCACCGTTAATTATTTATAGACTGTGACCTCCCATCAGGTCATAGATCCACAACAAAGGGTCACGCTATTGGAAATATATCGAAGTCGCCGAAAATGTCTCAAACTTTAAGCGCCTGCTTTAAATCGTTTTCTGAGTAAGCAGCAAAAATGAAATAAAAACTACGTAATAATGAATTAAATGATTGAATACAGTCAACATTATTGTGGCAATAAAACCAAAGCAATTGGTTGAGAATAAAACGCTCAGGAGAGGGACAGAACCAGCTGGTAGTTCTCTGCTAACATCAAGGCACCCATGTTTTTATTTTGCATTAATCACACAAAAACATTCATAATGGCAGCTTTTAGCAAAGAGTTAATTACTCGCCAGCAGGAACGCAGCAAGATTATCAGAAGATTTGAAAAGCAGCCAGCAGCAGGTAAGGTCCTTCAGATCAACATTCAAGATGGATGCAGGAGCTGCCGCAATCACAACCGCCTCCTCCACGGGTTTTGTTACTGTCCAAACGTTTGGCTGTTCGTTTGATGCTGCTGATGAAGAAATGTTGAATGAAATTAAATGTTCTAATAATTATACCCAATTTTCTCGCCTATAAATGTACATATTTTGGCGCTTTCAGTGATGTAATCGGGAAAGTTCTGGTATACCCACCACAGAGACGGAGAGAATTTTGTCTAATTTGATACAAGTGTATTAAAATGTGCATTTCCCAACTAAAACCACTGTCATGAGGATCATTTAAAAGATGCCACAAACATACGAAACTGAATCAGTCAAAAATGGATCACAAGAAGTACAAAGATTAAGGTTTGCCACACCACTGGATGCTACCGCGCCAACTCTGACTTCTGAAACCTGCCTTTATAATCAAAGGGCCTATCTGCTGGACTTGCTGTGGCCCAGAGACGGTCCAGGAAACTCTGCAGGTCTCAGCTACAGGACTCCTCAAGCGCTCCGGCTGCGGGTGTTCAGACATAGAGCTCTGCTTCTACTTATTGCCAGTCATCGTTTTGCTCTGGCAAAGCAACACGAGGGGAAACGGGGTGGAGACACACCCATGGAGGGAGAGTCTAAATGAATTCCACATGTTCCTCGAGAAGAGACTTTCCAGGCAGCCTGAGTTTCTTCCACTGCCGGGAGGGTGAAGTGCAGCGTACTTTGAGAGCACCTGGCTGCACTTTTCGACCACTACGCTGCTGAACGCTGAATCCACGTGGATCTCTTTAGCTTTGCTATGGCATCAAAAGGCACGGTTTACTTTTTTTTTGTTAAGCACCAAAACTCAACAAAGTCACTGCTTTGAGGAAACCTAAAATAGGCAGTGAAAGGAACATTCCTGGGCTAGAGCGGGCAACAAAAATGATTTCTGTTGGTCCTCCCTGACCTTTGAGCTATAGTTAAATGGACTCACATTACTTATTATTCTGAAGACAACACTGTTGAATATGTAAAAAATGACCCCCCATCCATGGACAGTTTGCTTTGTGCCCTCGTGACATTTCAACTCGGCAATATCCTCGATCACAAATTTAAATAAACAAACTAAAAGCAAATCAGTCCGAAAGTCACATGAGCAGTATTTACTGAAAACAGGCAGCACAGACTGGCTGGCTGGCTCACCGCAAAATACCCTATAAGAAATGTACTACAGTACATACACTTCTTATAGTACGTACCTCATAATAAATGTACGTACACATGTGCCGCTCAACAGAAATCCCCTTAAGAGCCTCCGACTGGAGCACGGAACAATGCTTTCAGTCGGACCTGAATGAACTACGGTTGAATGGACGTACAGTGAAAAGGAGGAAGCAGATGTGGGAAGCTGGAGATTAGATTCCTGCTGGGGCTGCTCTGGTGTTCGGTGCTGCTCCCAGCCTGGGGATGTCGGGGCTTCACCCCCCCCCCCCCCCATCGCCCACCTGAACCTGGGTCAAGTTGGACGATGGATTGGATGATTCCACTCATCCTCCCCGTGTGCTCTCTAAGGCTCGGCAACCAATGAGAATAAGGCTGCCTGTTCTCAGGCAGGATATTAATTTGGCGTAAGGTCAAGGCCTTCGATTAAATCCTTTGTGAGAAATTACTGAAAGCTAAAAGACATATTTTTTTAAATCAACTGCACAGAGCTGGGACAAATTCATAGCGGCCAAACCATCAAAGTCTGTCCTTTCTGACCTTGTCTCCAAAACGTCGAACCTTCACTGTCCCTCTTATTGCCTCAAATCTATATAAAGACCTCCAGTAAATGTATTTAAGGAGCTCTAGTTCATCAAAGGATCTACAGTAGGCATATCTAAATATCTCTAGTAGATATTTCTGCCAACACACCCACTGATTTATCCAGTCTCAAAATGGTGACACGCAAAACCACTTGGGTAAAGATTTCTGCAAGACTTTGAAGTACTCTTTACAACAAGACATCGAGTCCACGTTTGCTGCGTATTATCTTCCATATGGACGTAGAGGCTTAACAGCAGGACTGTGGTGTGTTCGTGACGTCTACTTTGGCCGTTAACTTTAGACCAATCAGTAAAGCACACCTCTAACTGAATATCCAATTATGTGTGGAAGAAAAAGTAAAAAAAAATGGCACACAGGCGAGAGAGAGTGACAACTCAACCTCCACTCTTCGCTCCCCTTTCGTCTGCAATAAAATGCAGTGTAATAGGATTCCTAAGCTTTTCCAGTGACTGCTTCCACTATCACACAGACATTTAAGTGCACTAATCCATGACAAATTGTCTCATCTGATCCATGACAAATCGTCTGAGGGGCCGATAGAGATGAGGGAATGGAGGAAAGGGAGAGGACAAGGAGATGGAGGGTTGAGCGAAGAGGCCAGACGCGAACAGAGCGTTGCTCGGTACCTGAATGCTCAGGCGGTTATTACCTAGGTTTCAGAAAGGTTGACTTTTATTACCTCAAATGGCGATATAAAGCGAGAGGGCACGGCACCGAAGAGCCCTCTACTAAGCTCCCCAATTTCAAAGCAATGATCATGCAGAGCTCGATTATAGAATTTGATTTTATTGGTTGGCAAATGATGGGACTGCCATGCTCTCAAAATAAATAAATAAAAGTAATTAAATTAGCATTTTAAACAATTTATCAGTTTCTCAATTTAGTTTTATTTGGCTCTAGAAGACCTGGACAGTGGCTGAATTGGACTAGAAAAGGTGAAAACGGTGATGCGGAGACAAGTAAAAGACTGTTCTTGTGTCTCAAGTGGCTTGCTGTTATCAGTCGCACAGTGGAGGTACTATAAGTAAGGGTACTCATGTGGGCAAAAAGCAGAAGTGCCATTTATCAATACTGGTGAGTACAGTCTTGTCTAAGGCTCCAACCGCATGCCTGACAATCTTTGGCCATACTAGATACGACGTGAATGTGTTTAAACAGAAATTATACGTTTGCATTTATACGCGTGTAAATGCCCATGGCCCAGCGCCGGCAGCCAGTTCAGACGACTCATTTTCAAAACGTTACGACTCAGGCCTCGTCCATTCAACTAGATTTAAAATAGTTTTCATGGAACATACATTCTAGCTCTAATTAGTCCCTGCTGTTTTTGCCCCCCCCGTATGTCAAAATAAGAAATAAGAACAGAATGCCCACATGGAACGCCGTCCCCGAGCGCTGCATGGATACATCTGCTGCTCATAAAGGCCTTTACACCTTCACAGACGTCAAGCGGGAAGATGAGCACATTCAGCAACAGTGAAAGTGTTAGTGGAACAACTACAAAAAAAGGCACATGCACTCCTGTGATGCCGCTGCCAACAACGAGCTATTCCAACAAGGATTTGGGAAGCTGTGGAAATTAGCTGTAAATGATGCACACTGAGTTTGCGAGTTCATAAAGGTAAGGTCTCAACAATCCCGATCATCCGAGCCATATGTGCTGCAACGGAAGGAAAAATCAGTTCAAAGCGTATGCAAGGCTCCCAGGCTTCTACCCGGTACTCATCAAGAGAAAGGCAGCTACTCTAAATTACGATAAAGCTTCGCTTCAGCATCTTGTCTATATTGTCAGGTTTTTCCTTTCCCCAGGAAAACTCCAGTCCTTAGATCTCAAGTTGAAAAACTGGAGCATCGGTAGAGACACACAAATCTAAAGTCGAGCACTACAGCATTTTGACAGGCCGCGTTCTCAAAGACAAAGATGCCTACCGGTACGTTCATTTTTGTAAAACATGCGTGATTATGACAATGTTATTGCCCTAGTTTGACCATATGAGGAATCTTATCTTATCAAAGTAATTACATGTTTTCCACACTGAGGGAGCATCACGGTCGATTGAACGTTGGGTTCATTAAAATGCCTCCTACTCATCTGTGGATAGACTTTTTAAATCAGCGGCTGAAAAGCAGCAGCACCCCCCCTGCACAAGTTCTGGGCTCTTCAGTGACATTATACCCCATATATAAAATAAATGTAGGGCCATTATTTTTGGTGTAAATCACAATAGAGGGGGAGTGAGGTGCTTGGCAGAGGTCTGTGCTCTCCAGGGCTTTTCTAGTTTATATTTGGATCACTCCAAATTTCATCCCACCAAGGATACTACCTTTTTGCCAGTGCTGTCGGTTTATTTGTCTCT